>NC_137098.1:2721097-2833597 GCF_949357685.1 Gobio gobio
GTTACCCATAGATATCCATAATAAAGGCTAGATGTCTTACGTCATCAGCGGCGGCCATCTTGTCACAGGCAAGCTTTCTGGCGGCCATCTTGTCACAGGCAGTGTCTTTATGCGTGTGTGTGTGTTTGTGTGTGTGTGTGTGTGTGTGTGTGTGTGTGTGTGTGTGTGTGTGTATTAGGTCTCACCCTTTCATATATTTTTTTTTTGCATTTGTGGCTGATTTTATTTGCCAAATTCTATACAAATGCTCTCTGTGGCAGTCATACGTGTGTGTGTGTGTGTGTGTGTGTGTGTGTGTGTGTGTGTGTGAGAGCATGTGTTTTCTACATTGCATTTGTGCTCAACAGTCCTTCATATCTGTGTACAAATTTTCTGATTTATGCTGGGTTTATTTTTATTTTTTTTGGACAAATGAAAAAAAAAAAGTCTTTATTTGTGCATTTCCCATTCATTTTCAATGGGGGTCATATTGACCCAGTTTTTTGTGTATGTATAAATAGATCAAGTAGGAAAAATCACAAAATGTTATTCCTCAGAGATGAAATGAGAAGTCGTACTGACCCCCAGGACAGGTTTATTTTCATCCGGAGTGAAAGCTGTTCATAAAGCTGAGAATAGTGTGTGTGTGTCAGAGAAATGCAAACGCTCAGTCATGAGAAGCTTATAAACTCTTCTGGCATAAACACAAGGAAAGCTTTTTTTATAACAGTGGCACAATATTACATTTCCTGAGCTAATTTTACCCAGAGCCGGTCTATATTTATCCTCTCACACAGATGCAGAGATAGACAGAATATTTTCCAGCCTGAGTGTTGAGTGTATCTAAAGCTGAGGCGGCGGAGTTATATCTGTCTCACACACTCACATCTACAGGTTGATTACTGTTTGCATTGCACACCGTGACCTTTGACCTCTGAGATCCAGTCGTGACCGCCTCTCTCTCGTGTCCGTGCACTTTCTCCTGAGGACACACACACACACACACACACACACACACGCTGACAAAGCAATTACAATAAGAGTGATGTCTGTGCTAATGTTTATTATTATTCTTGTTATGCAGTTATTCATGCTAACAGATGCAACTTTTCACATTAAAAATGTAAAGTTAAATGTTCAAATTAATTATAATTAATGCTGTATTGTTATAGTATTAGTTTTTATTAATAGTTTGAATTAGTACTTTCTATTTTCATTTTTGGTAAAGTGTTTTTTTAATTTGTTTTGTAATTTTTATGTCTATATGGTCTATATATTTTTATTAATTTTCTTGCAGTATTACTAAATTAAAATAAAAAGTTTTAAAAATTTTACATATTTAAGTAAAAAAAAAAATGTTAATGAAATAATAACCCTCCTTTATTGTTATATATCTATTTTTAACGTTATTGTATCGGCCGATATATATCTATTTTTAACGTTATTGTATCAGCCGATATATATCTATTTTTAAAGTTATTGTATCAGCCGATATATATCTATTTTTAAAGTTATTGTATCAGCCGATATATATCTATTTTTAACGTTATTGTATCGGCCGATATATGTCTATTTTTAACGTTATTGTATCGGCCGATATATATCTATTTTTAAAGTTATTGTATCAGCCGATATATATATATATTTTTAACGTTATTGTATCGGCCGATATATATCTATTTTTAACGTTATTGTATCAGCCGATATATATATCTATTTTTAAAGTTATTGTATCGGCCGATATATGTCTATTTTTAACGTTATTGTATCGGCCGATATATATCTATTTTTAACGTTATTGTATCGGCCGACATATGTCTATTTTTAACGTTATTGTATCGGCCGATATATATCTATTTTTAAAGTTATTGTATCAGCCGATATATATATCTATTTTTAAAGTTATTGTATCAGCCGATATATATCTATTTTTATCGTTATTGAATCGGCCGATATATGTCTATTTTTAGTGTTATCAGTATCGGTTGATATATATCTATTTTTATCGTTATTGTATCGGCTGATATATGTCTATTTTTAACGTTATTGTATCGGCCGATATATGTCTATTTTTAGTGTTATCAGTATCGGTTGATATATATCTATTTTTATCGTTATTGTATCGGCTGATATATGTCTATTTTTAACGTTATTGTATCGGCCGATATATGTCTATTTTTAGTGTTATCAGTATCGGTTGATATATGTCTATTTTTAAAGTTATCGGTTACAATCGATATATGTCTATTTTTAAAGTTATTGTATCGGCTGATATATGTCTATTTTTAGTGTTATCAGTATCGGTTGATATATATCTATTTTTATCGTTATTGTATCGGCTGATATATGTCTATTTTTAGTGTTATCAGTCTCGGTTGATATATATCTATTTTTATCGTTATTGTATCGGCTGATATATGTCTATTTTTAACGTTATTGTATCGGCCGATATATGTCTATTTTTAGTGTTATCAGTATCGGTTGATATATGTCTATTTTTAAAGTTATCGGTTACAATCGATATATGTCTATTTTTAAAGTTATTGTATCGGCTGATATATGTCTATTTTTAACGTTATTGTATTGGCCGATTTATGTTAATTTTTAATGTTATTGGTTTCGGCCGATATATGTCTATTTTTATCGTTATTGTATTGGCCGATATATGTCTATTTTTAACGTTATTGTATCGGCCGATTTATGTTAATTTTTAATGTTATTGGTTTCGGCCGATATATGTCTATTTTTAATGTTATCAGTATCGGCCGATATATATGTCTATTTTTAATGTTATCGTATCCGACGATAAGAATATTTGGCCGATATTTTTGTTTCTGTAATCAGGCTCTCAAACATTATATAAAAACTTGACTTTATATTTATTGACCAATATATCGATTTACAATATATCGATACATAGTTGTCGTGTAAACCTACCCCAAGTCTTGTTTTTTTGTAAATAAGAATAAAGGTTCTCCCCCCTTTGATTTTATAAACCAAGGACCAAAAAAAAAATTTGTTTGTGCAAAAACAGTGTTTACACCAAAAGAATAAGGCCATTAAAGACGGGTGCATCTGTGTTTTTATTAAGGGGAAAACTGCTACAAATACACTGTGTAAGTATCTTATTAAACCTCAGTCAGTATTACAGCTTCAAAAATGCACACCATCATTAACATCAGCATTGTTATTACTGTCATCTCGTTAATATTCATAGCCGTGAAGAAGCGAACACACAAACACTGGAGGCACCTGAGAGGCTGTGGCGCCCTCTGCCTGTGGAGCGCGAAACTCCGCCATTTCCAGAACATGTCCGAGAGTCTGGAACGTTTCCTTCTCAAGCCTTTACGCTTTCAACATATTCCAAAAAAGTCGCAGTACTCCACTGAGTCCTCAAGAGGGATTCGTTTATCCGTCGTTTACGCCGGAGATCCGTACAAGAAGTCCTGTATGTTTATCGGTGACGGTATGCATTGATGTTACAATACAAAAAGAGTGAAAAATATACATTTTAAGGTCATTCTCAAAGGTATCAGAACTGGAGAGCTGTGTTGTACAATATCAAAAGTTTCACTTAAATAAAAAAAAAAACGTACTATGCTACAGCTGTGCACATGAATATTGTTTGAGCAATATATTTAGACACTTAAAATAAAACAAAACAGTAAAAACATTGGGATACCGGGAACCTCTGTTCTACTTTCTACTCCGCAATACCTTTCTTTCAGAACAAGACACCATTTAAAAGCCAAATCACATTGCCATCAAATACAATAAACATTTTCCGGAGGCAATTCGTCTGCTTTATCTTAAGTCAGGACTTTTTTTTTTTCATATAATAACAATACAATTAATTACCGAGACAGCATTTCGGAGAATGTTTTGCTGAAGTTGACCCACCTTTCCCACACAACACTGACAAATCCATCCGCCTCTTGTGAAATACATTTTGGCAGTACGTTACTAAATAACTGGAACAAAATTCCTACTCGATCATCAAAAGACATTTGAGTTAATTAAAGTGCAATGTTTATAACATGCTTTCCTAGCAGGACAGGTGATCGCACCTTAATCCGGATTTCAACGTATGCCACCAAAAAAAAAAACGTGGCCATTTTATGTACAATCGAAGCAAGAAACAAAAGAAGAATAAAGTCATCATCACTTATACTATGAATGTATAAGCCTCTAAACGGGCCTCTTAATAATAAATACCAACAAGGACATTCCAACATTACCCAGAAGGCCTTACACAATTATAAACGGCCCCAGTACAAATGTACATCAAGTGGCATCTAACACTGTGTCCTAATGAGACGCGACTTCCAGCCAAGAAATGTGTCGGAAACACAAAAGCACATTTTACGATAATTCCCGCTCTATCGGAATTACCGTGACAACGAGGCGACAGCCGTGACGACAAAAACTCGATGCCATTAGGACACGGCGTTAATCTCAAAGAAATCAATACAAACTCTACGATGGCTTTAAGAAAACCATACAGGAATGATCACTCTAAGTGATTACACATTAAACGTTCTAAATGATTAGAAACCGACAGCAGGACATTTATGTTCACGTGTTCCTTTTTTTCCCCCAAGTCACGTTCATTCTGCAGACCTTTACCGAAATCAAACCGATGTGCAGTGTTGGGTAAAAGTAATGCACTACAATATTGCGTTACTCCCTAAAAAAGTAACTGTAACTTTTTATGTAAAGTAATGCGTTACGTTACTTTTGCATTATTTCTCGCAAATTATCGTAAAGTACTTTTTGCTTATTCATAAGGTTGAATTGTATCGAGTGTCAGCAGCAGAGACACTGGATAATAAAGTGAGATTAAATACATAAAGTATATTTGTGGAATTTAACATTTCATTATTGCAGGTTTGCGTAATAGTCTGAGTTTACGTTTCACTGTTTTAATTCATTTTGAGGAATACCAACTGGGAAAACAAGGCAGCATGTGTTACTCAACAAGTAATGCATTACTTTACTCATTACTTTAAAAAGTAATCGGATTACATAACTAGTGTTACTTGTAATGCTTTACCTCGAAAATTTTGCTCTAAATTGAAAAGTAATGCAATACTTTACTCATTACCTGGAAAAGTAATCGGATTACATAACTAGTGTTACTGGTAATGAGTTACATCGAACATTTTGCTGTAAATTGAAAAGTAATGCATTACTTTACTAATTACTTGGAAAAGTAATCGGATTACATAACTTGCGTTACCCCCAAATATTTTGCTCTAAATTGAAAAGTAATGCATTACTTTACTCATTACTTGGAAAAGTAATCGGATTACATAACTCGCATTACCCCCAAACATTTTGCTCTAAATTGAAAAGTAATGCAATACTTTACTCATTACCTGGAAAAGTAATCGGATTACATAACTAGTGTTACTGGTAATGAGTTACATCGAACATTTTGCTCTAAATTGAAAAGTAATGCATTACTTTACTAATTACTTGGAAAAGTAATCGGATTACATAACTTGCGTTACCCCCAAATATTTTGCTGTAAATTGAAAAGTAATGCATTACTTTACTAATTACTTGGAAAAGTAATCGGATTACATAACTAGCGTTACTTGTAATGCGTTACATCGAACATTTTGCTGTAAATTGAAAAGTAACGCATTACTTTACTAATTACTTGGAAAAGTAATCGGATTACGTAACTCGCGTTACTTGAAATGCATTACTCCTCACTAGAAAGCTAATTATTGGACAAAGCGTTGGCATTTTTAAGCCAAAGTTTGGTGACTACCAACCCCCAACACTGCCGATTTAATTCCTGGTCATAGAGTTTCAGATTAGACTGATTGTGACACGCTTAACCTTGCTAAAATAGTGGTTCACAAAATGGAGATAATCACAATGACTCTATTGCGACAGATTAAACAAACACACCGTTTATCAACACAGAAATAAATCACAAGTTGAAGCACATCATCTTATTCTAAAAAAAAAGTTGCTAAATTCAAAAACAAATGTTTCCAACCAGCCCTAATGGTCTTCAACTCTTCCGCCATGATTGGCTCTAAATATATCAAAAACACTGGATCTGGTAGAGTTATCAAAGCTATATCAAATGGGAAATGATGCACCAGAATTGGACAAATCCACCAAACTAAGCTTGGAGCACGTCCTTATAGGCCTGTAACATACTCTACGCAAGTACATGAACGCAAATGATTCAATTTCACACATTTGTTGTGTTTTCCGAAATGAGCCAGAAAGCAAATTCATAATCGTTCGCAGACATTAGCATAAACGGTTTTCTTCTACGTTTTCCATTCATGCCAACTATGATCGACTGTTCGATTACAATACTGGTGTGGTTAATTCGGTAAATTAATCTGTCAACGTGTTTTCTGTGCTATTAAATGTGGCATTCTTGAGTAACGCCACAGTTATTACACTGTAATAACATTTCTGAATACTCCTCAGGATTATGATTATGCATCACGCACATACGGAGAATCTTTACAGATTGTCTTCTGGTTGGTTTTGGATTTTGTTGATTGAAGAAAGTAAAGCAAGGATCACGTCAAGCACATTCAAAGGGACTTTGGTTGGCCAAGCGTTCACATTAATGTGCTTGTGTAGAGCATGTTTCTGTCCTAACGCTCCGCTCCAGGCATATATTACACTCAGCGGCTGAGAAGAAAAGGATAGGAACAGAATTCGTAGGTGTGTCTGCATAGTGGGGACATCGGAGTCCTGTTACAAATGCCTAAGCCTATCACACCAATCTCCTCGAAGCATCCTTTACCACATTCATAGGCTTGGATTCAACGTGTAAGTACAGGAACCCCAGTACAAGAAATGGAATGACTTTGAGGCCACACGTCCTGAAAAATGAAGCCGAAATGTTTTGATCGCCCTCTGGTGGCTGACTGCAGTATAGGTTATAAACCCTGCCCACGCCATGTAATCCAATGGGATGCAAGCCAAACTAAAAAAAAAACATTTAGACTTCAAATAATGTTTTTTTTCCCAGTAAGTTTGGTTTTAGTTAGCTACTCAAAAAAATAATAATTCAGGCCCTTCATAGATACAACATTTAAATTCTGTTCGCTTTACTTCAACATATCTAATTTTGTCTAACATTAGTTTTACACAGAGTAACTTATTTACACTAAATTACTCTGGATCTGGATTTGTCCGACCCACATTGAAAAGCTCCCCATACACACACACACAGTGTCTCTAAATACACAGTTTTGTTGTCATTTTACAGGAAACCCATTGAAGTTTCATAAAGCACTGCTAAACGTGATAAACACGTGAGTATATGTTGTCTGAGCTGTAATAACCCCCCCGCCCCACAAAAAAAGAGGCGATTTTTTAATTTTTTTGTTATAAATTCATTTTTGAAACTCCCATAATACCCATATACAGTCGTATAAATGCAAAATCCTAGTGTAATTTTACAGAAATTACATAAAACACTACTGAAAGTGATAAATGTTATAATAATATTAAATATTATTTTGTCTGTGCTATAGTAAACAAACAAAAAGAGGCGCTTTTCATTTTTGAAAGTGAATAAGGGTTCTAGCACCCTGCAGACAGTTTTGGTCGTTTCCAGCATATGCCAGCAAACACAAAAAAATTATTTTATGACACTAATATTGCATTTATACCACTGTATATGGGGAGACTTGTATATCGGAGAGATTCGGGTGGGTGGAAATTACATTAAAAAAAGGTCATATTCCTCCCATATTCCTCCCTTCAGATCCATTTGAAAATCTTGCATACAACATGATAAACAAAAAAATAATAATTTCCAGTATTGGCTGCCATTTAGTTGAAACATTTACAATTATGCATTTGGCAGACTGGTGGTGGCGACTGCTGTTTTGGGATGGAAACAGCCGAAACAGTCTGCAGGGTGCTAGAGCACACAGGGCCTGAAAAAGCGTCCCTCTGTTTTTGGGGTTTATTACAGCTCAGACAACATATGCTCAAATGTTTATCACTTACAGCAGCGTTTTATGTAATTTCAAAGGGTTTTCTGTAAAATGACACTGGGATATTGTATTTATACGACTTTACACTTTCAAAAATGAATTTATAACCCCAAAAAATCTAAAATCGCCTCTTTTTGGGGGGTTGTTACAGCTCAGACAACATATACTCACATGTTTATCACTTTTAGCAGTGGTTTCTGGTATTTAGAGACACTGTGTGTGTGTGTGTGTGTGTGTGTGTGTGTATGTATGTGTGTGTGTGTGTGTGTGTGTGTGTGTGTGTGTGTGTGTGTGTGTGTGTGTGTGTGTGTGTGTGTGTGTACGTGAAGCTTTTACATTTTGATCGGCCAAAATTCTCAAAAAATGGCCCCAGAGCTTAAGATGTTAAAACTGAAGTTTACTTACTTAATTTGTGTTAGAACTACATTAATCATTTTTGTTGACATAAACTTGGAAGTTGATCTGTAGTTCCCAGCATGCTTTGCAAGGGAGTGTATTAGGAGAGTAAATTTAGGGATTAAAGAGTTATTTGATGTGTTTTTCTGTGAAGGGAAAGATGTTGTTGGTTAATGTTTAATATTTAGAGGAGTTTCTGTGATGTTTTTCTTAATTGTGTGGTATTGTGTGGTTAGCATTATACTGAAGAGTAGTTAGGCACAGCTCAGTGATCTATACATTGTGTATGAAACTGCTTATAATTGATTTTCCAATGCAATGTTTGACCAGTATAAGTACATAAATATCATTTAAACTGTATTTGATCAAATTGAGTTGAGTCAACTCAATTACATTTCATTGCATGAATTTGTTTTTGAAATTGAGTTGGGGCTACACATATTTATTGGATGGAAAACATGCCTAAGTTTGTCCAATGAGTTGGGAGTATTTGATGCTTTAAAAACAGGGTTATGATTGACAGCTGTTCTGGCGAATGAGTCTGAAGTGTGGGCGGGATCTCTGGCTCTAAACGACTGCTTTTTGGATATTTTGGCTTCATTTTTCTACAGTGGAAGGAAGTGGAGACACTGTGTACAGTCTATGGGACGTTCTCAAGTTTCTCTATATCAATGTAACCTTCAAGTCACATCGGAATCGTATTTAGTGTATAATTACATTTAGTCTTTTTTTTTATATATAAACCACCAAAAAAGAGGCGAATTTTGATTTTTTTTGGTTATAAATTCATTTTTGAAAGTGTATAACTCCCATAATAACCATATACAGTGGTATAAATGCAAAATCCCAGTGTAATTTTACAGAAATTACATAAAACACTACCGAAAGTGATAAAATTTTGTCTGTGCTATAGTAAACAAACAAAAAGAGGCGCTTTTCATTTTTGAAAGTGTATAAGGGTTCTAGCACCCTGCAGACAGTTTTGTCCGTTTCCAGCATATGCCAGAAAACACAAAAAAATTAGTTTATGACACTAATATTGCATTTATACCACTGTATATGGGGAGACTTGTATATCGGAGAGATTCGGGTAGGTGGAAATTACATTATAAAAAAAGGTGTATAACTAATTAAACTGGTTTTGATCATAATAAACTGCAATAATTTCAGAGCGGTCGCAAATTGGTGTACAGCATCAACCATATCAAGCTAATCAACCAAGCAATCATTAAATACATATTTCCCATAATTCTCTGATAAGACATATGCAAAAAAGCCTCCACTTCCTGATTCCCGACCTCAGCGCGAGATGAACAGAACCAATGGATGAAACCGTTCTCTAGAAGCTCGCCGGCTTGTTATCAGTGCACCATTTGAAGCTTTTTTCCAAAAATATAAATTTAAATCTTACCCGATGCTTCTTAGAAAATATTACTGTAGCAAGATAAGAGCAGAGTATGCAGTCCTGTCGGTCAATATTGGGTTATTGAACTATAAAAGAACAACGACACTAGAATTCAGACATGTAGAAAAAACTGTGACGAGTATTCACATCAACTCTTGATTAAAAAAAGGGCGGATGGTATTCAGCATTCCATACATGATGGCATGAAGATCAGTCTCTCATTCTCTCTATTGGTATTGCCTAAAGATGAGAGTTCAAACCCCAACACAGTTCGCTTTTAATAATTCAGATCCCTCTGTACTGGATTTCACTGCTGGGGTCACGTTCGGATAACAGGAAGAACAGCAAGAACAAGCGTGGTGATATTTATCTATTCCTTTTTTTGCATACGTCACTGTTTTGTTGGTTTGGTGGTTACGATGGAACAAGCGGCTAGAGCTACTTCAGCTCAGAAACACAGACCAGAAGAGAGGTAGAGTGAGAGGAAATACAGACAAACAATGAAAATATTTAGCCTAGAACAAGACGGGCGAGAGGATCCTTCACATGGAACAGGATATGATGTCAGATCTCAGTTCTCGGACAGTGAGAGGGTCAGTGCTGCCTGCAGTGCTGCCTCCTCATCAATACTGTAGTCCTGCAGATAAACAGAGAAAGAACATGTTCATTTCGACAGAATCGTTTTAGTCCAGTTTCATTCAATAGAAAAAAACTAGGGCTGTCAAAAGATTAATCGCGATTAATCGCATCCAAAATAAAAGTTTGTGTTTACATAATATATATGGTGTGTGTACGCTGTTAATTATTTTTTTTCTTAAATATATACATGCTTGTGTGTGTATTTATATATAAATAATAATTAACAGAGTACACACACATATATTATGTAAACACAAACTTTTATTTTGGATGCGATTAATCGCGATTAATCTTTTCACTTCTAGAAGATTCCCCGTAAACACACTCCTAAACCTTGAGGAAAGAAGAGCTGAAGCTGTTAGAGCGACTCCATATCAAACCCGAAGGATTAAGAATGGGATGGCATTAAAGCTCATCAAAGGCGTCCCAAAACTTTGGGCAATGTAGTGTATTTTGAGCTGAATTAAAAGGGTTATGCATGAAGTTATTTTGAGTTTAAGTTGAAAAAATGTGAAGAATGTGCTTAAATTATTATTTATTGATAAAATCTAGTAATTTAAAAAGGTAAATAAAAAAGAGAAAAAAAATATCAAAATTAAATGAAATGAGCTTTTCGGAGAAAAAAGAAAGAAAAGATAATTTTAGGTTTTCGGGTCATTTTGACCTGCGAGGTGTGAGGGTAAAATTGCTTCTATGGTAAACATATTGTCAATTCCTTCAAATGTCCATTGGTGCGTTTCCCAAAAGTATCGTTAGCCAAGTTCTGGCGTTATCAGCAGAGTCTTCCCCTAAACCAGATTTCCAACGAACATTCGCAAAACAGCATCGCAAAGTTCTCGACCTGGGGTGAGAAGCAGAGTTTCTTGTTTGCATGACATGTGGACTTCATAATTACTTATCTTGAGCAAAATGACATTCAGTACAATCCAGATCTTTGATTTCGAATAAATACAAACGTCATGTACGTCTTTTAATTTGTCGAGAGATTTAAAGAGACGTTTCTGAAGAGTGGGAGCCTATGATTAAATCTGCAAATAAAGCAAAATAGTCCATGTCCGTAATTTATAGCAAAAAAAAAAAATCTCATACGGATTCATTAAAAGAAGTTATTACTCCATCACCTGCGTGACCAACGTGGTTGAACGACAAATTTTACATTTCAGTTCTAAAATACACTCACCTAAAGGATTATTAGGAACACACACTAATACTGTGTTTGACCCTCTTTCGCCTTCAGAACTGCCTTAATTCTACGTGGCATTGACTCAACAAGCTGCTGAAAGCATTCTTTAGAAATGTTGGCCCATATTGATAGGAGAGCATCTGCAGTTGATGGAGATTTGTGGGATGCACATCCAGGGCACGAAGCTCCCGTTCCACCACATCCCAAAGATGCTCTATTGGGTTGAGATCTGGGGACTGTGGCGGCCATTTTAGTCCAGTGAACTCATTGTCATGTTCAAGAAACAAATGTGAAATGATTGGATCTTTGTGACGGTGCATTATCCTGCTGGAAGTAGCCATCAGAGGATGGGGACATGGTGCTCATAAAGGGATGGACATGGGCAGAAACAATGCTCAGGTAGGCCGTGGCATTTAAACCATGCCCAATTGGCACTAAGGGGCCTAAAGTGTGCCAAGAAAACATCCCCCACACCATTACACCACCACCACCAGCCTGCACAGTGGTAACAAGGCATGATGGATCCATGTTCTCATTCTGTTTACGCCAAATTCTGACTCTACCATCTGAATGTCTCAACAGAAATCCAGACTCATCAGACCAGGCAACATTTTTCCAGTCTTCAACTGTCCAATTTTGGTGAGCTTGTGCAAATTGTCGCCTCTTTTTCCTATGTGTAGTGGAGATGAGTGGTACCCGGTGGGGTCTTCTGCTGTTGTAGCCCATCCGCCTCAAGGTTGTGTGTGTTGTGGCTTCACAAATGCTTTGCTGCAGACCTCGGTTGTAACGAGTGGTTATTTCAGTCAAAGTTGCTCTTCTATCAGCTTGAATCAGTCGGCCCATGACCTCTGACCTCTAGCATCAACAAGGCATTTTCTCCCACAGGACTGCCGCAGACTGGATGCTTTTCCCTTTTCACACCATTCTTTGTAAACCCTAGAAATGGTTGTGTGTGAAAATCCCAGTAACTGAGCAGATTGTGAAATACTGGCACCAACAACCATGACACGCTCAAAATGTCTTAAATCTCCTTTCTTTCCCATTCCGACATTCAGTGTGGAGTTCAGGAGATTGTCTTAACCAGGACCACACCCCTAAATGCATTGAAGCAACTGCCATGTGATTGGTTGATTAGATAATTGCATTAATGAGAAATGAAACAGGTGTTCCTAATAATCCTTTAGGTGAGTGTGTGTGCATTAAAAGGTAAATAAATGACTGGATCACCTTTGAGGATAGTCCACATGTCAGGATGCAGTGCAGTAATTCACATTTTTGAGGGAAAATATGCTTAAATAGTCATACAAATATTCCTCATTCCTCAAAACGTTTTGTTTACAATTTGGGGTGAAATGTTTTCACGAGATTCACTTTGACAGTAAAGTTGCTCTTCTTGGGTGAATCTCATTAAACATGTTCATGTAAATAAAGATAATGAAGTGCTTTCAGGATGTTTTATGCGTGATGAGGGTTTTGTACGGGGTTGTGTTTCTTCTTCTCTCCTCAAAAGGCAGGAGTAGGCAGGAGAAAGCAGGCCAGCTCACAAAAAGAGCGTTAGAACACAAAATGAATCCACATCTAAAGTATACGCCTCCTCACCACAAATGTGTCATAGGAGAATTTGTGCCGGTGGAGAAGATGCTGCAGGAAGTTGGAGCTCTTATAGCTGGGGTCGCCCCAAGGCATCGCTGAACATACCGGACAAACCTACAAAACAACAACACAGAAGAGCCAACCATCAAATCTGGACTCAAACACTGACCCCCGCTTCCACAGACCAGGCTTAAGCTAGTCCCAGACTAAACTGCATGTTGGAGCTGTTTTAACTGAATCCTAACTTTATCTTAAAGTATGTCAGTGTCATTGTTTTGTCTCAAGATGCACCAGTAATGTTTTTTCTAAGCTACTTAAATGTCCTAACAGAACTAAGGTCAAATCCTGTCTTAATCTAAGCCCTGTCTGTGGAACCAGGCCAAACAGAATGGCAGAAAAGCAGCTTGAACATTCTGCTAAACATCTACTTTTGTGATCCAGGGAAGCATGAATATCGTGTTGTGTTGGTCGACATGAGGGTGATTTTAGGTTATTGCTTCAACTCCCAATACAAGATATTCTGTGTGTACAAATGCAGAATATGAATCTCTTGAGTGAATGATTCAATGACTCACTCATGAAGACTTCACTTGTTTCATTACTGGATGAATCAGTGTTTTTGAACGAATCTCTTGAGTTAATGATTCAATGACTCACTCATGAAGACTTCACTTGTTTCATTACTGGATGAATCAGCGTTTCTGAACAAATCTCTTGAATGAATGATTCAATTACTCACTTGTTTCATTACTGGATGAATTAGTGTTTTTGAACAAATCTCTTGAACGAATGATTCAATGACTCACTCAAAGACTTCACTTGTTTCATTACTGGATGAATCAGTGTTTCTGAACGAATCTCTTGAATGAATGATTCAATGACTCCCTCATAAAGACTTCACTTGTTTCATTACTGGATGAATCAGTGTTTCTGAACGAATCTCTTGAATGAATGATTCAATGACTCCCTCATAATGACTTCACTTGTTCCATTACTGGATGAATCAGTGTTTCTGAACAAATCTCTTGAATGAATGATTCAATTACTCACTTGTTTCATTACTGGATGAATTAGTGTTTTTGAACAAATCTCTTGAACGAATGATTCAATGACTCCCTCATAATGACTTCACTTGTTTCATTACTGGATGAATCAGTGTTTCTGAACGAATCTCTTGAATGAATGATTCAATGACTCCCTCATAAAGACTTCACTTGTTTCATTACTGGATGAATCAGTGTTTTTGAACAAATCTCTTGAACGAATGATTCAATGACTCACTCATAAACACTTAATTTGATACACTACTGGATGAATCAGCGCTTCAGAACAAATCTCTTGAATGAATGATTCAATGTGCTTGAATCGAGATCGCCATCTTTTAACGATTAATCTGAATACACGGTACAAACTTTCACGCACATCTTTCAAAATAAAAGTCTACCTAATTACCTTGTTGTTGTTGTTGTTTCTTTGCCTACTCACTTTGGGCCGTGACCCAGCGGTTGAGCAGATATATGACAGATATACGACAAACTCTAAGGTATCGGACACTCACCACTTTGTTGGGGTCATTGCGATGGTTGTCCATGCAGTGCTTCACTAGTTCCTGTTGGTCCAGGTTTCGAGCGCCACAGTACGGGCACACAAATGTCGAGCGGTTTGGAATATTGCTGTTGATGGAGAAAAACCAGAGGTGTAAAGAGACCCGGGAAAACCATACTTGAGTAAAAGTACCAATACCACTTGAGTAGAAGATTTTAGCAGTACTTAAGTATTTCACTCATACTGAATGTTGGCTCACTAGTCCTCAACACCTAAGAGACACGGCAGTGAAAAACAAGAAACAGTTGATTTGTGAGAAGATTAAATCACATGTTTAGTTTCTAAAGATCGAACTGAACACCTCAGCGGCTTCTGCAGCTCAAGCGCTCAAAAGGGGCTCGTCAATATAAGGGATAAATAAAATAATGTTAAGTCAAATTAAACAGTCAAAGCCATGCTCTCATCTCATATATGAAAAGCCTACGATTCACGTTTGGGTGAGTATGAGTAAAACGCACAAGATATAGTACCCACAATGCCCTGCAGATGGCGATATCCCTTCCTTTAGCAGAAATAAACTCCTGCAGAATAAGTTAAGAGCCATGCGAAACGTAACGAGTAACTGAATTACAAATGTATTGAGTAAAGAATGCATAATCTTATTTATAAATGTGCGTAGAAGTTGCTGACATCACATTTCTACAGCCTTACACAATGAGAGCAAATGAACAGAGTTGTGTAACACACTCTCAGTTTATCAGAGCTTACATGAATAATTCAAACGTGCGCCCTGAGGGCGTTTAACACTATAATCTGTAAGAAATGAGCCAACACACTTGTGTTCACATTAGCTCTTTGAGGCATGTTACTTTTATTTAAACTGCCCCTATTATGCCATTTTAAAGGCTCCTGGTTTAGTTTTGGTCAGGTCTGTTGTGATTGGTCTACTCTGATTGGTCAGATGGCCCAGTCTGTTGTGATTGGTCTACTGATTGGTCAGATGGCCCAGTCTGGTGTGATTGGTCTACTCTGATTGGTCAGATGGCCCAGTCTGTTATGATTGGTCTACTCTGATTGGTCAGATGGCCCAGTCTGGTGTGATTGGTCTACTCTGATTGGTCAGATGGCCCAGTCTGGTGTGATTGGTCTACTCTGATTGGTCAGATGCCCCAGTCTGGTGTGATTGGTCTACTCTGATTGGTCAGATGGCCCAGTCTGGTGTGATTGGTCTACTCTGATTGGTCAGATGGCCCAGTCTGGTGTGATTGGTCTACTCTGATTGGTCAGATGGCCCAGTCTGGTGTGATTGGTCTACTCTGATTGGTCAGATGGCCCAGTCTGGTGTGATTGGTCTACTGATTGATCAGATGGCCCAGTCTGTTGTGATTGGTCTACTCTGATTGGTCAGATGGCCCAGTCTGGTGTGATTGGTCTACTCTGATTGGTCAGATGGCCCAGTCTGGTGTGATTGGTCTACTCTGATTGGTCAGATGGCCCAGTCTGGTGTGATTGGTCTACTCTGATTGGTCAGATGGCCCAGTCTGGTGTGATTGGTCTACTCTGATTGGTCAGATGGCCCAGTCTGGTGTGATTGGTCTACTCTGATTGGTCAGATGGCCCAGTCTGTTGTGATTGGTCTACTCTGATTGGTCAGATGGCCCAGTCTGTTGTGATTGGTCTACTCTGATTGGTCAGATGGCCCAGTCTGGTGTGATTGGTCTACTCTGATTGGTCAGATGGCCCAGTCTGTTATGATTGGTCTACTCTGATTGGTCAGATGGCCCAGTCTGGTGTGATTGGTCTACTCTGATTGGTCAGATGGCCCAGTCTGGTGTGATTGGTCTACTCTGATTGGTCAGATGCCCCAGTCTGGTGTGATTGGTCTACTCTGATTGGTCAGATGGCCCAGTCTGGTGTGATTGGTCTACTCTGATTGGTCAGATGGCCCAGTCTGGTGTGATTGGTCTACTCTGATTGGTCAGATGGCCCAGTCTGGTGTGATTGGTCTACTCTGATTGGTCAGATGGCCCAGTCTGGTGTGATTGGTCTACTCTGATTGGTCAGATGGCCCAGTCTGGTGTGATTGGTCTACTCTGATTGGTCAGATGGCCCAGTCTGGTGTGATTGGTCTACTGATTGATCAGATGGCCCAGTCTGTTGTGATTGGTCTACTCTGATTGGTCAGATGGCCCAGTCTGGTGTGATTGGTCTACTCTGATTGGTCAGATGGCCCAGTCTGGTGTGATTGGTCTACTCTGATTGGTCAGATGGCCCAGTCTGGTGTGATTGGTCTACTCTGATTGGTCAGATGGCCCAGTCTGGTGTGATTGGTCTACTCTGATTGGTCAGATGGCCCAGTCTGTTGTGATTGGTCTACTCTGATTGGTCAGATGGCCCAGTCTGTTGTGATTGGTCTACTCTGATTGGTCAGATGGCCCAGTCTGGTGTGATTGGTCTACTCTGATTGGTCAGATGGCCCAGTCTGTTATGATTGGTCTACTCTGATTGGTCAGATGGCCCAGTCTGGTGTGATTGGTCTACTCTGATTGGTCAGATGGCCCAGTCTGGTGTGATTGGTCTACTCTGATTGGTCAGATGCCCCAGTCTGGTGTGATTGGTCTACTCTGATTGGTCAGATGGCCCAGTCTGGTGTGATTGGTCTACTCTGATTGGTCAGATGGCCCAGTCTGGTGTGATTGGTCTACTCTGATTGGTCAGATGGCCCAGTCTGGTGTGATTGGTCTACTCTGATTGGTCAGATGGCCCAGTCTGGTGTGATTGGTCTACTGATTGATCAGATGGCCCAGTCTGTTGTGATTGGTCTACTCTGATTGGTCAGATGGCCCAGTCTGGTGTGATTGGTCTACTCTGATTGGTCAGATGGCCCAGTCTGGTGTGATTGGTCTACTCTGATTGGTCAGATGGCCCAGTCTGGTGTGATTGGTCTACTCTGATTGGTCAGATGGCCCAGTCTGGTGTGATTGGTCTACTCTGATTGGTCAGATGGCCCAGTCTGGTGAGATTGGTCTACTCTGATTGGTCAGATGGCCCAGTCTGGTGTGATTGGTCTACTCTGATTGGTCAGATGGCCCAGTCTGTTATGATTGGTCTACTCTGATTGGTCAGATGGCCCAGTCTGTTATGATTGGTCTACTCTGATTGGTCAGATGGCCCAGTCTGTTATGATTGGTCTACTCTGATTGGTCAGATGGCCCAGTCTGGTGTGATTGGTCTACTCTGATTGGTCAGATGGCCCAGTCTGGTGAGATTGGTCTACTCTGATTGGTCAGATGGCCCAGTCTGGTGAGATTGGTCTACTCTGATTGGTCAGATGGCCCAGTCTGGTGTGATTGGTCTACTCTGATTGGTCAGATGGCCCAGTCTGGTGTGATTGGTCTACTCTGATTGGTCAGATGGCCCAGTCTGGTGAGATTGGTCTACTCTGATTGGTCAGATGGCCCAGTCTGTTATGATTGGTCTACTCTGATTGGTCAGATGGCCCAGTCTGTTATGATTGGTCTACTCTGATTGGTCAGATGGCCCAGTCTGTTATGATTGGTCTACTCTGATTGGTCAGATGGCCCAGTCTGTTATGATTGGTCTACTCTGATTGGTCAGATGGCCCAGTCTGGTGTGATTGGTCTACTCTGATTGGTCAGATGGCCCAGTCTGGTGTGATTGGTCTACTCTGATTGGTCAGATGGCCCAGTCTGTTATGATTGGTCTACTCTGATTGGTCAGATGGCCCAGTCTGTTATGATTGGTCTACTCTGATTGGTCAGATGGCCCAGTCTGTTATGATTGGTCTACTCTGATTGGTCAGATGGCCCAGTCTGTTATGATTGGTCTACTCTGATTGGTCAGATGGCCCAGTCTGTTATGATTGGTCTACTCTGATTGGTCAGATGGCCCAGTCTGGGAGAAAGGGCTCGCTGCAGCCTGCGGTGGATGTCCAACCCGGCCCACATCCAAGTGTGACGTCAGAGGCCAGGCCAATGCCGCCCTGCAGCCGATTTTTAAGATTTTATTGGTCATATCAATCACAGTAGAGACTGCCTCTACACCAAACACTGATCCCTAAACCTACCCGTCACTGTAACCAATGAAATTAGCTGCAGGGCGGGATTTCTGACGTCACACTTGGATGTGGGCGGAGTTGGATATCCACTGCAGGCTGCAGCGAGCCCTACTTGCAGTCTGGTGTGATTGGTCTACTCTGATTGGTCAGATGGCCCAGTCTGGTGTGATTGGTCTACTCTGATTGGTCAGATGGCCCAGTCTGGTGTGATTGGTCTGGTGAGACGGTCAAACCCACACCATCGTTACTGTTCGTATCACTGAGATTCAGATATGATAATGAGCGCTTTCTTTCTGACCAATCAGAGCAGAGGCTCTCAGAGAGAGGCGGAGCTTAGCGAGACTGAATCTTCAAATGAAGCGTTTCAGACTCTGTGAGAAATTAGCTGCAATGGATGTTATGAGAAAACATGTTTTTGACGTTGGATTCCTGTAAAGCTGTTGTTGGAGACTGGGAAACAACACCAGGAAGCTTTAAAATAGTGTGTAAGAGCCCTGGGTCTTCTGCTAGCTCAGTGGGAGCCGATTCATATTTCACTCGCAAAGCCCATCGGCAAACAGCTCAGAAGAGACTTCAACAGACTGAGACATAACTGGACTAACAGATGAGCAGAGAGGATCTTAAAGGGTTAGTTCACCCACAAATGTAAATTGTGTCATTAATGACTGAGCCTCATGTGGTTGGACACCCGTCAGACCTCCGTTCATCTTCAGACACAAATGAAGATATTTTAGTGTAAATCTGATGCTCTGAAAGGCCTCCATTGGCTCAACTTTACACTCTCAAGACCCTTAAAAGACACTAAAGACTAAAGTTACAAAGTCCATCTCACTACAGCGGCTCTACAATAACTTTATGAAGACGAGAATAGTTTCTGTGCGCAAAAAAACCCTAAATAACGACTTACATAGTGATGACGATTTCAAAACACGGCATCATGAAACTTCGAAGCGTTATGAATCAGTGAGTCGATTCAGCAGTTTGAAGCGTTATGAATCAGTGAGTCGATTCAGCGGTTTGGAGCGTTATGAATCAGTGAGTCGATTCAGCAGTTTGAAGCGTTATGAATCAGTGATTCGATTCAGCAGTTTGAAGCGTTATGAATCAGTGAGTCGATTCATGATTCGGATCGCGTGTCAAACCGCCAAACTGCTGAAATCAAGTGACTTCACGCGATTCAAACCGCTGAATCGACTCACTGATTCATAACGCTCTGAACCGCTGAATCGACTCACTGATTCATAACGCTTCGAAGCTTCATGAGGCCGTGTTTTGAAATCGTCATCACTATACAAGTCGTTATTTAGGGTTTTTTTGTGCACAAAAACTATTCTCGTCTTCATAAAGTTATTGTAGAGCCGCTGTAGTGAGATGGACTTTGTAACTTTAGTCTTTAGTGTCTTTTAAGGGTCTTGAGAGTGTAAAGTTGAGCCAATGGAGGCCTTTCAGAGCATCAGATTTACACTAAAATATCTTCATTTGTGTCTGAAGATGAACGGAGGTCTGACGGGTGTCCAACCACATGAGGCTCAGTCATTAATGACACAATTTACATTTTTGGGTGAACTAACCCTTTAAGGTCTCCATGACCAGACAAATGAACCACAGCTGTGCCCAGAGTCTTAGAGCCACTTTATCAGGCACTTTATCTGAATCAAACCATGTTCCTCAATCCTGCTGGTGAAAAAATAAAAATGGGGTCTCAAGGTTGAAAGAAGCAAATATTAATAACTTTTAACCCCTCCCCTTCCAACCTCCTGTCATACGGAGACAGTTTTCTGGAAAGTCTCCTCCTGTCCTGAGTAGATGAGTGCGATATTGACATATCTCAATATTTTCTTGGGATGTTATCCAAAATGATAATTAGACAATATTTTGCTGAGTGTGTTTCTGTGCTTTAGGACTGTCATGAATCCCAAAGCTTTATTCTGTGTGGTTTAAAGCAGTGACAGAACTTCACTTTTCCACTACAAGGCAATATTTTAAGATTTTTACCTTTATAATTTTGCCATAGCTGGCCAAACTTCCTGTCCGCCATTTTGATTTTCTTTAATGAATGATACCCCATTTTGGGTGCCGACTAGGGATGCCACAATTCTCAATATAATATTGAACCGTTCGGTCCGGCATTCACGGTTCAATACGCGCTTGTGAATTGCGTTTTTTTCGGTTTCGCATTTAATTAATTATTTTTCTACAAATTCTATAATTTTCCTTCATCCCAATACTGAACAACGACATACATTCACATCACAGGTTAGTGTTAGAGTTATACTCACAGAACACTAGAGTTATTCACAATCACCAAAGTTCATTATTTGCATGTGTTTTAAAGCCTTGCCGATTTTATTCGCGTGCGTGGTTTTAACATGCGCTTTTCAGAGCGCGCGCACTAAACGCTTGTCAAACACGTGATTACTGGACTAAGTAGTCGTCTTACTGCGTTAATACTGTCAAATACACACAAGGTTAACATAAACACAGTCGGTTATGTCTAAAGTGAAAGTAAAATCCCATGCATGTCAGTATATTAGATGCACGCAGTTCTTTAATTGACAGCGGCGCAGCCTATAGTGACCACGCGGTCCTTAAAGGGACAGTTCACCTCTAAAATTGTGTCATTATTTACTCACTCGAATATTGTTCCAAACCTGTATTCATTTCTCGATGACAGAATTTTCAGTTTTGAGTGAAATATCCCTTTAATGTTAATACAACAACAAAAGACAAAGAGAAAATCACTCACTGCTCTTGACTGAAAAACTAATACAGTAGCTTTAATAAGAATCAGTGTATATTTTATAGTGAAGTCTATGTAGCGTTTTATTTTTACATTCATTCATTCATTCATTCATTCATTCATTCATTCATTCATTCATTCATTCATTCATTCATTCAATTTCATACTTAATTGCTGCTGTACAGCTCTGAGCTGCCAGTGTAAATCTTTATTTATATTTAATTTATATTATCCAATACACTAGGAATATGTACAAGGGTTTTTTTTTAAAGTAAAGTTTAAAGTTTAAGTAAGGTTTTTCAATTCTTTTAAGTAAAATAAAGAAAGAGTATTGCAATAAAAAAAATAGTCTTTTTTCTCCTTAACCTCTTGCGGTTCCTGTCGCCTTAGAATAGAAGAACAAAAAACTGATGTGACAAGCCATCAGAACCGAACCAAACCGAAAACCGTGGTTAAAAACTGAGGTATGTATTGAACCGTGGACTAACTGTATTGTTGCATCCCTAGTGCCGACCATTTATAATTTTGTCATAAAATGCTATATTTTATGAAACCATTAGCGTGACATGCCGAGAACATAGATACCAATTTTGCCATAGTTGCCCAAACTTCCTGTCCGCCATTTTGATTTTCTTTAAAAACATACTTTTCCTAACTCCTCCAAGACCGTTTTTTCCAATTTCCACCAAAATGTAATCATATCATCTTCAGACCATACCAGGAAAAGATTATGGATTTCGTGTCGAAACACAAAAACACTTCTATTTAACGCGTCAACTAAGTTGAGGTCAAAATGACTCTTGAGGCTGTATCTCTGCAATACTTTGACATAATGACACCAAACTTGGCATGTGTCATTATCACCTCACTCTGACCACACCACATCAATTTCGTAACAGCGCCACCTATTGGTCAAACGTGATAAACCATTCAATCATATTATCAGTGACTGTATTTATGATTCATAAATCAGCCATTTTGCCTAAAAATCGTCGCAATATGCCCTTAATTGCTCATTGTTGCAGTTGGTCTGATGCTCCAAGCCATTTTGGCATGACTGATCGTGATTTATTCGTGCTTGGCCCCTAAATGGCTGCTTGCAGATATATTTTAAATTGAATTTATTGATTAAATGTAACAATTTGACACAAAATATGATGCATACATTTAAATTGTTTTCTAAAAAGGGCTTTATAATGGTAAAAATACCCATAAAAGGTAAAAAAAATCACTTTAAACGTACTGGAAAAAGATGCTGTGAACTGAATATGAAGAATATCAGAAACTTTAGGAGTCTCTGTCCACGGCAGTCCTAAGGTACCAGCACAATAAACACACTCAGCAAAACACAGTCAATTATCATTAGAGAAAATATTGAGATATCATTGTGTGTCAATATCGCACTGGCTCACTGAGACCGCAATGAGTGTGTCACGGACACGCTGTGTTTCTGTGTTTACTAAGGTCTGCATTGCTGACATAGCTCTACAATATCTGTGTGATGTTGCCACAGAGAGTACGATAAACAGCCGTGATGCAAGACAGACACACAGTGGGAATACATCAACATGCGGCGCTTTGAAGAGCTAATTAATTCCCATCCTCCTCCCGCTCTTCCTGTGCTTCAAAGGACGACACACACACACACACACACACACAACTCAACCTGGAGTCATCCGATCGGACTGTCTGCAAAACTCTTCAACTATCAGACATCAGTTTGACATCTCTAGATCTAAGTATACCGGTGTGTGTGTGGGTCGACGAGTATCTCTAAAGAATGAAACGCGCCCTGGATCCATATTTTAAAGCTCTGCGCTCTGACTGTTGTCCCGAAGAGCATGGAGAGCTTCATGAGTCATGAGACAGCGTTTGCCTGGGAGAGAATTGTGGGATTGGCTGTGCTTTAATGTAGGGGGATAGACAGAAAGAAAACGCTGTCGTAACACTAAAACCAATTAATAAACATCAATCAATTGCAAATGAGAATTTACATAAATGATGATGAGAAAAAGCAAACAAAAACAAGCAGCCATTAAGGGGCCAAGCACAAAGAAGGCCAGACCAACTGCAACAATGAGCGAGTAAAAGCATATTAAGTCACTAGTAGTGGGATTTAATGGTTTATCACTTTTGACCAATAGGTGGCGCTGTGACCAAATTTATGTGGTGTGGTCAGAGTGAGGTGACAATGACACATGCAAAGTTTGGTGTCAAGCATTGCAGAGATACAGCCTCGGAGTCATTTTGGCATCATGCCTCAACTTTGTTGCTGCGCTACACAAAAGCGGTTTCGTCTATCGAAACAAAATATCTATATCTTTTTGTCGGCATGGTTTGAAGATGATATGACTCGTTTTTTGGAGAAAATCAGACAAACGGTCTAGTAGGAATTAGAAAAAGTAGGTTTTGAAATAAGACCAGCTCATTACAATAGGCAAATGTATTCGAAGGTTATTAGCATTTTTGGAAATTTCATTTTAACTTTTAACCACAAGGTGGCGCTGCCCCAAATCTTCTTTAGTACAGAATTTTGTAACGATACGCCAATGCGTTCGTAAAATATAGCATTTTTTGACAAAATTCAAAATGGCTGACTCCCAAAATGGCTGACTCCCAAAATGGCTGACGCCCAAAATGGCCGATATAGAAAAAATTGGGTATCATTTGATTCGACATAATAATAAAAAAATGAATGATGGAAAATGACGTCATAGGGTGCGATCAAATCGCCTTGAGCCAAAGAATCAGATGAACATTTTTGTTTCTAGCCGTTATGGTTCAAAAGTTATTAGCACAAACGCAAGGGTAACACTTTAGAATAATGGTCATTAGTTAACTACATTAGTTAACATTAACTAATAATTAACAAAGATTAATAAACGCTTTATAAGTGCAGTTCATGTTAATTTCAACATTTACTAATGCATTATTAAAATCTTGTTAACATTAGTTAATGCACTGTGAACAAACCATGAACAGCTGTATTTATATTAACCAACGTTAACAAAAATGAACAAATACAGTAACAAATGTACTGCTCATGGTTAGTTCATGTTAGTTAATACATTAACTAATGTTAACTAATGACCATTATTCTAAAGTGTTACCAACGCAAGTCAAACTTTGGACAGGTGGTGGCGCTAGAGAGATATTGCGTTAGAGACTCCAAATTTGCTGTGGTGACAGTTCAGACTGTCCTCTATCAGTGTGCCAAATTTCACAACTTATTCCCATACAGGTCTATGGGCTGCCATAGACTTCAAGAGCAGAAGAAACGTAATAATAATAATAATAATTAAAGCTGCAAGCAGCATTTAGCAGGGTTCAAGCATTTAAGGCCTTTTGCATTTAAGGCCTTTAAGCAGTAAATTAGTTAAAACAGAGCTTAGGTGAAATGAAGTGATAAACTGATTAAATGTGATTGTAAATGTTATAATAGTGACTTTATAAAGTCTAAATGTGAATTATAGAACCATATTAGTGAGTAGTATGACAAAATGACTATTTTGACCACAGGTGGCAGCAGATAACCACTCATTGATTCACTTTCATTTAAAAAGTGTTCTGTTTGTTTTATGGCACTAATAATAATAATAATAATAATAATAATAATAATAGGGACGCCAACAAATACATTAGGTTCGGTGCTTGGCCCCTAAAAATACTTACCATGATTACATAACAGTAAAAATGCAATGCAATACTTTTATGGAAGTTACATTAATGTCAGATATAAGGCAGGCTTATGCTGTAGAACCACCTGAGGAGCCTGATCCAATCACAAAGCTGACCTGAAATGACCCCGGGAGCGACGCTTACCTGGGAATGGGCTGTGAGGTCGGGACCACAGGCATGAACTTCGGGCAGTTGGCCATCTGTTCCTGAACCTTTGTGCAAGATGCAATATGCGCCCGCATTTTGACCAGGGTGACCTGAGATATTCAAAGGGACATGAAAGAGAAAAGTGAGCAACTTAATAGAAATAACAGTTAACAAAGAGCCTTTAACTTGCAGTGTCTAATGTCCAGTACTGGAAACCGTGCGACTCTTGCTGCTCATGCATCCAGCAGTCATGTTTTGCTGACTTGATACAACTAAAATATCTAATAGCCGTCACAATCTGGGGCGGGATTCACAAAACATTGTTAAGAATGAAATTATTCTTAACTGCCAATTTCTTCTCATTTTCTAACTTAAGAAAAAATATAAGAATATTTTGTATTCTCAAAACCTTTTCTTAAGAATGCTCTTATCTTTTTTCTTTCTTCTTAAGATAAAATTTAAGAAGCATTCATATTCACGAAAATAATGTTCGTAAATAACTTCTTAAAGTTAGAATAACCTCCAACCTATCTTAAATACCCAAATGTAAGATGTTTAATGAATTTATTGAGTTGTTTCAAATAGTAAGCATTACAACATAACAGTAGATAGCTAAATATAATATTTATAACTAATAGTACCATATGGACGAGTATAAAATCAGCAACCAGCAAGCGTCAATAGCAGACGAGAAACCCAGCGTAATTTACAAATACTACTGTTAATGTGTCACAAATTTTTTTTCAGGCGAGAATGTACTTATTTAAAGATTAAATCTGTGGTTTATGTATGAAGAGAGCGCCTATTTTACCATTTTATCTGCCGTTTTCGGAGTTGTGAGCTCCAGGCGATCAGCGGGTGTTCAGCGCTCGTTAGCCCCGGCGAGATTAGCCTTACTTCGGCCAGTCCTTCTGTCGTCTGGCTCTGGCGTCTCTGAGATATGATTCGTCTTGATATACGGCTAGGCTCTTATAAAATAAAGATTTTACAGACACGACGAAAATAGTCTGCACGCTTATTATGATATCTACGGTAATCTGCAGGAAGCGCAAAACGACGAGCCTTGAGGTCTTTTTCATTCAGAGAGTTCAGTAATACCTTTCAATAAAATAACACCACAAAACACCTTTTTATTTTCTTCTTAAGTATAAAATTAAGATGTTCTTAAAGCTACACTGTGATATTTCCCCCCATCTAGTGGTGAACTTGTATATGACCATCCAGTGAATATTAGTTTCTCTTCCTCTCAATTCCGATTTCGTTTTAACTCCTACGGTGGCTGATTTAGTCCAAGATAAACATGGCTTCCAGTTCGCCCTCGTCCACATTCGACACGAACCCCTCACCTGTATGTGTTTACAATGGCATATTATAAACTTACGAGAATACTTTATTACTTGAAAGAAGTAAATATACATTAATGAGCACATATATTTTTGAAAGAACTAAGTGTTTTTAGCTAAGAACAAAAAAAGTTACACAGTGTAGCTTTAAGAAAATATTTGAGAATTTAAGAATTTTTCAAGAATTGCACTTAGAAACATTCTTACGAACTTCTTAGAATTTATCTTAAGAATTTTCTTAACTTCTTTCTTAAGAAGATTTTCGAGAATCCGGCCCCTGGATTGCTCATGACGTCATAAGCTCATGCGTTCTATTGAATGAATAGGAAATTATATGATTTTACTGAGAAAACATTGCCTAAGGAGACACCGTTTTTATATCCAAAATCTCCCTATACACAACACAAACGTCCTGAGCAGGGAAATGGTTATTCGTTTATAGTCAGGAATTTCCCCAGCTGATTAAAAAGTTACGTTCATAGTCATTACAGTAGTGAAGAAATCATCAGCGTATCACAAATGTCAAAGAGTGCATTGCGAAATCGGAAAATAAAGATTTATGCCTTGTAACTTGAAATCGCATTGTACTGTTGCATTTATGTTGTGCTGTAGTATTGTTTTTATTCATACAGTAGGCTAACAATGATTTCGTTAACAGTATGCATTTTGAAACAGGTAATTGATAAATGATGATTAAATAAATATGTAATTCAACAACATGGCATACAAAACACTTGGAATATACGGAAACTCGTATTGAAACTGTAAACGGCACAAATTCGCGCTGTCTTTAAGAGTCTGAAATAGACGTTGCTCAATCAGGAAATAAAATACACACATCATAACACTGACTACTTTATTTCCGAGATGATGGCAAACTTTGAATTTTAATACAGTAGAGTGCAATATAGAGGCTTGTATTAATATTGTATAAGCTATTCAAATCAATTTCTGCAGCTAAACACAGATATACACTCACCTAAAGTATTATTAGGAACACCTGTTCAATTTCTCATTAATGCAATTATCTAATCAACCAATCACATGGCAGTTGCTTCAATGCATTTAGGGGTGTGGTCCTGGTCAAGACAATCTCCTGAACTCCACACTGAATGTCGGAATGGGAAACAAAGGAGATTTAAGACATTTTGAGCGTGGTATGGTTGTTGGTGCCAGTATTTCACAATCTGCTCAGTTACTGGGATTTTCACGCACAACCATTTCTAGGGTTTACAAAGAATGGTGTGAAAAGGGAAAAACCTCCAGTATGCGGCAGTCCTGTGGGAGAAAATGCCTTGTTGATGCTAGAGGTCAGAGGTCATGGGCCGACTGATTCAAGCTGATAGAAGAGCAACTTTGACTGAAATAACCACTCGTTACAACCGAGGTCTGCAGCAAAGCATTTGTGAAGCCACAACACACACAACCTTGAGGCGGATGGGCTACAACAGCAGAAGACCCCACCGGGTACCACTCATCTCCACTACAAATAGGAAAAAGAGGCGACAATTTGCACCAAAATTGGACAGTTGAAGACTGTAAAAATGTTGCCTGGTCTGATGAGTCTGGATTTCTGTTGAGACATTCAGATGGTAGAGTCAGAATTTGGCGTAAACAAAATGAGAACATGGACCCATCATGCCTTGTTACCACTGTGCAGGCTGGTGGTGGTGGTGTAATGGTGTGGGGGATGTTTTCTTGGCACACTTTAGGCCCCTTAGTGCCAATTGGGCATGGTTTAAATGCCACGGCCTACCTGAGCATTGTTTCTGACCATGTCCATCCCTTTATGAGCACCATGTCCCCATCCTCTGATGGCTACTTCCAGCAGGATAATGCACCGTCACAAAGCTCACATCATTTCAAATTGGTTTCTTGAACATGACAATGAGTTCACTGGACTAAAATGGCCCCCACAGTCACCAGATCTCAACCCAATAGAGCATCTTTGGGATGTGGTGGAACGGGAGCTTCGTGCCCTGGATGTGCATCCCACAAATCTCCATCAACTGCAGATGCTCTCCTATCAATATGGCCAACATTTCTAAAGAATGCTTTCAGCAGCTTGTTGAGTCAATGCCACGTAGAATTAAGGCAGTTCTGAAGGCGAAAGAGGGTCAAACACAGTATTAGTGTGTGTTCCTAATAATCCTTTAGGTGAGGGTATATTTTTTAAAGTCAGGGCGATTGTGTGAACCGCTGTGGAACGCAGATACTTTCTATACGTGTCCAAATGTAGTTTTTATTCTTATTTACCATTAAATTGTCACTGCGGTTCTGCAAGACTCCTGTGGGAGAGACAGAAATCTCATCCCATAGTGTCCCTGAAGCATTTTCCAGTGTAAATGCCTTACATAACGACATCCGCACTGTGCAGAGGAACATGCCTCGTGGAACTACGCACGCTTTTCATCCTTTTAAATCCACATTTGTCTGGACTAACCTTTTTGCTGCACCCTCGGCACGGTGCCTTATACGAAGAGAGCTGCTTCTCCACACTGGAGGATTTGTCCACTTTCTTTGGATCGAAAGGCATGCGGCAGAGAGGACAGAGAGGAGATGTGACCTGCAGACACGGCTGGAGACAGTCCCCACAGAAACTGAGAACACACACACACACACAAACATATTTAACAAAAAAAACACTCTAAACAACCCCATAAGGCGTATAGACAAATGAAACTTGGTGAAATGGTAGTTCTCAATTTGGGGACACAATGGCGTGATATCGCCTTGATCTGCCAATAGGGGGCGCTACAGTGATAGAAAAATAAAAAAATCATTCATATCATTGGAATTATTGGCACAAGACAAAAAAAAATGTGTATCTCTGATTTAATTTCAGTCATGAAAACATTTCCGCCATATTGGATTTGATCTAGTCCTTGGTTTTTTGTTTGATCGAAAACCAAACCAATGCAGATTCTCCGGAGCCTGAGTATCAGTAAATATATAAAATAAAACAACGTTCAGACTTTCGACTTCCACAATGGTACGGCAAAAAGTTTGAAGTGGGCGTGAGCACCTTTATTTAAATGGCTATAACTCTTGAACGAAAGGAGACAAGAGTACACGTGTGTATGGTCTTAACCTGAAGTCACATTTAAAAAATTGTAGCGTTCTCATATTTTAAGTGCATGTAAATGAAAAAACAAAAACAAAAAAACGTACTTTTATGTGCTAGTCCAGTTACGTAAAAATCTTAAACTCTAGATAAGTAATTCTCAAAACTGTTTTAATATTTGGATGTCACATGCTCATTTATATAAAGGGTGTGACCAAGTTTACCCAGAAACCTATAATTTCTAAACAACCCCATAAGGCATAGACAAATGAAACTTGGTGAAATGGTAGTTCTCAATTTGGGGACACAATGGCGTGATATCGCCTTGATCTGCCAATAGGGGGCGCTACAGTAATAGAAAAAAAAAATCATTCATATCATTGGAATTATTGGCACAAGACAAAAAAAAATGTGTCTCTCTGATTTAATTTCTGTCATGAAAACATTTCCGCCATATTGGATTTGATCTAGTCCTAGGTTTTTTGTTTGATCGAAAACAATGCAGATTCTCCGGAGCCTGAGTATCAGTAAATTTATAAAATAAAACAACGTTCAGACTTTCGACTTCCACAATGGTACGGCAAAAAGTTTGAAGTGGGCGTGGCCACCTTTATTTAAATGGCTATAACTCTTGAACGAAAGGAGATATTTGTGTACGCGTGTGTATGGTCTTAACCTGAAGTCACATTTAAAAAAATTGTAGCGTTCTCATATTTTAAGTGCATGTAAATGAAAAAACAAAAACAAAAAAAACGTTTAGTGTTTGGATGATGGCTATATCATGGTCATTTAAATAAAGGGTGTGACCAAGTTTACCCAGAAACCCATCATTTCTAAATAAAACACAAATGCATTCGCTTTTTCTAAACATGCATGCAAACTTTTATGGAGATCGGACGATTGGTGGCATTACAACAGTGTTAAATGGGCCAATGACAAATAAGAAAAATAGTAATTTTTTTTAAGATAAAAAAAATACTAATTTGAAGCAAAAGAGTTTTAAAATGCATTTATATGTCCAAAAAAATGTATGGTGTTGATTCACAAGATTTCTGATTTTACCACCCAGAAAATGTCAGATGGTGACCATATATTCATTTAAAATAATATACATATACAATACACATATGAATCATTGTAAAATGCATATCACATGGTAAATTCCCTTTTCTATGTATTGCCCTTTTAGTCCAATTTATATAAACGGACACTTTTCTATGTGTTCAGAACATGAGTTATGTTTTTTTATTTTTTTGTATACATTATATAATGGTTTACATTAATATTTCTTACTTCATTTTGCAATTGCAGTGAGAATTGATACTTTTAAATGTAAATTTGCTGGTCGCACCACCTGACATTCGGGGTCTTTGAAACATCACAACTCAAAAAGTCAATTAAACTAAAAAAAATTTTTTAAAGAGTCTCTTATAAAGTAAATATTGTAGATCAATTTGATATGCGACATGTATTTATTTTTTTTTTTTTAGGAAAATAATGAATTCGGACACAAAAATACACGTCATGTCATTGACCCAAATAACAGGTGAGTGCGCTTGAAAAGCCCATCAAACCCAATAATGATCGTTTGCAGCTGTTCCTGGTCTCACTGGGAATTAATAAAATGAAATGTGTGTCTTTACAAATCGCCGATTACTGAAGTAAAATGGGTTGCAAATGTTTATGCCGTTTCTCTGATCATATACCGTATGGATCCCAGCCTCTCTGGAACTGCTTGGATCCGAGGAAGTCATGAGTTATCACTAGGGATGCACGATATGCATAAAATATAAAAATCGGCAGGTATGAAAAAATGATGCCGATAGTGATAAGATCATGTCAGCCGTGTGCTCATTCTTGAAGCAAAAACAAGCACATTCATTGCATGTCTGGTTATTTACATTGACCGTTTTTAAATACTGCCTTGAATTTGTGAATTTTGCTGGGTTTTCACAACAAAACTAGCCAAAAACAATGGCGTCTCCACTCTCTAGCGCGCGCAGCCTCCACAGCAGCAGAAGCTCCTCCAGGTCCTAGTGCCCGCCTCTAAAATATTATATATATGTAGAGGGGGCGCTATTGTTACAGTAATAAAATGAAAAGTAGAATACACAAATAAATTAATGATTAATGATGTCAAATCACAAACATGACACTGTTTCAAATTAAATACTTGTATATACAGTTTATTAATCTGAAATAAAATTATATGAAATGGATGATGAAAAATAATCCAAGGAGCACTAAAATAATTGTGTATTTTTTTATTTGAAGCTAAAGACCGCATCAACTGATGCCACTCCCACATCATAGGCACAAACATTACATCCAAAAATAAAATATTTAGATTACAACTGAATCTGTCTGGGATGAAAAATCACTGACTTTATTATTATTATTATTTTTTAGAGAAAATATACTCTTATTATAAAAATAACTTTATTAACATTTATTTATCTTTAACAAGTATCCTTTTAGCAAGGAGACATCAGAAATCTGAAACCAGAATGAAAAAAAAAAAGTTTTTTGCTCAAAATGGTGTTGTTTCCAAACAAAGGGAAAAAATAAATCGGTATCGATATCGGCCAAAATGAGTTGAAAAATATCGGCGTATCGAATATCGGCAAAAATCCAATATCGTTAGGGTTGGGTATCGTTTGGGTTTTTTTCGATTCCGGTGCCAAACCGATACTTTTAAAACGGTTCCAGTGCCTAAACGGTTCCTGAACCGATACTTTTTTTTTTTAAAGGCCACAAAACGAGGTGGATGACATTAAATGGCTTTTTATTTATTTATTTTTTATTTAAATTGAACCATTTATTAAAAGTTTAATGTATACTTAAATGTATGAATATAAATAAATACAAAAAACAATTTACTTATTTACAAATTATAATTGACTTATTTACAAATTCACAGTAAAACCTAAGCCACCTAACCCAACTACAACAAGCCTAATATAACTCTAAATAACAGTTACAGTAATAACAGCAGTCGTCTGTGTTCTTGCTCTGCTACAAACCAGCCTCGAGCTTCAGCTTTATTTTGAAATATGATCATATTCTCTGGCTAAATATTTTTGAACGCATCGCCTTAATGTTTCCATGGCGACTCGTCATGTTTCTCACATGACACACAGCAGCCGCAATAGCGCTGACAGTTCAGCTGTATCGGGTTTATTTCGCTTTTTCTTTTTATTCAAAATATTCACAGACTTCTTAACTGTGTCACGAACTATCTGATGTTCAAATGTGTGAGTGAATGTGTGTTAGTTGATCTATAAAGCGCAATGGGCGGCGCCATGTTAGTTTGCGCCTCAGAATCGGATCTGTCGGATTTACAACACTTGAGTTCATCCTCGTCTCACGAAACACATGAAAGTGAGTGACCAGTGAACTGGAAGAAGAATAGAGTAAACTATATAGTTACTATATAATGTGCATGTATCTGATGTGAATAAAACATGTAACGTTAGTCAAATTATAACCGTCTGAAAGGATTGTTATTGCCGCTTTCATAGACATCAGTGTGTGTTTTTTGCTAGTAACGTTAGCCTACTTATGAGCATTTAAATGTCTGAAACCTGAAATAAACATGATGTGTTTGAAAACACTGAATAGTTGTCATGAGATGTGGTTGAAAACACTGAATAGTTGTCATGAGATGTGGTTGAAAACACTGAATAGTTGTCATGAGATGTGGTTGAAAACACTGAATAGTTGTCATGAGTTGTGGTTGAAAACACTGAATAGTTGTCATGAGATGTGGTTGAAAACACTGAATAGTTGTCATGAGTTGTGGTTGAAAACACTGAATAGTTGTCATGAGATGTGGTTGAAAACACTGAATAGTTGTCATGAGATGTGGTTGAAAACACTGAATAGTTGTCATGAGATGTGGTTGAAAACACTGAATAGTTGTCATGAGTTGTGGTTGAAAACACTGAATAGTTGTCATGAGATGTGGTTGAAAACACTGAATAGTTGTCATGAGTTGTGATGTGACGAGCGCTGAGCGTCTGTCTCTGGCTCAGCCAAAGCGCGAAAGCACGTTTGAATTTTGGCACCGAAATGATGAACCGAAATCTGCGTTCTGATTCGGTCCGGTACATACCGGTTATATAAGTACCGGTGCTATATTGGAACCGGATTTCGGTACCCAACCTTAAATATCGTGCATGTCTAGTTCTCACCACTGAGCCTTCAGCTTTCTCCCGAAGGACCGGTTCCTGTAATAAGTGGACTATAAGTGGCACTGGATAAAAGCGTCCGCTAAACGTTTGCTAGCCGCATTAGCCTCAGAGGAGAACACCGATACTGACCCGCTGAACTCTGAAGAGCAAACGCAGGCTGGCCTGAGTCAGCACTAATGCCCAGTGATGCAAGGCTTTATGGGCCTGTAAAAGCAATCAATCACTCCTGAGCTTTTTCCGCCGTGTTTTACGGGGCCAATCAAGAGCCACTCCATCACTGTCTACAGTTAAAGCGGCTCTGACTCGGGGGAACAGGAAGTGAAGGAGCCAAACGTGGCATTGCGTTTGCAGGACTCCTAAAAATTCATAGAGCCGTGTCATTTTGTAATTAACAGTTCTGGACATTTTTTTTAAAACTAGGGCTGTCAAACCACTTTAACCCTCTGGGGTTCTTCGGGTCAGAAATGACCCCCATAGGAAATGAACGGGAAATTGGCAAAAATATGAAAATACAGAGTTTTTTTGTGCATACAATCTACAAATCAGCCAGTATGCAGAAAAAAAGCACAACAGTGAAGATCTCTAAAACATCAAGAGTGCAAAACAGACAAAAAAACTCACACACACAAAAACACAATTAGCTTTTGGAATGGCACGCGTTCATTTGTGTGTGTGCGTGAGTTTTTTTGTCTGTTTTGCACTCTTGATGTTCAGTTTTAAGTTAACATTAAGTTCAGTTAAAATGACAAATATGCATTCATACATACCCAAGTTTTAGTTCGAATTACTAAAGTTCTATCATTAAATATTGCTTGATTATCATATCATCATAATATAATGCTTGACTGATGTTAAAGGGTTAGTTCACCCAAAAATGTAAATGCTGTCATTAATGGCTGAGCCTCATGTGGTTGGACACCCGTCAGACCTCCGTTCATCTTCAGACACAAATGAAGATATTTTAGTGTAAATCTGATGCTCTGAAAGGCCTCCATTGGCTCAACTTTACACTCTCAAGACCCTTAAAAGACACTAAAGACTAAAGTTACAAAGTCCATCTCACTACAGCGGCTCTACAATAACTTTATGAAGACGAGAATAGTTTCTGTGTGCAAAAAAACCCTAAATAACGACTTCTATAGTGATGACGATTTCAAAACACGGCCTCATGAAGCTTCGAAGCGTTATGAATCAGCGAGTCGATTCAGCGGTTCAGAGCGTTATGAATTAGTGAGTCGATTCAGCGTTTCAGAGCGTTATGAATCAGTGAGTCGATTCAGCGGTTTGAAGCGTTATGAATCAGTGAGTCGATTCAGCGGTTCAGAGCGTTATGAATCAGTGAGTCGATTCAGCGGTTCAGAGCGTTATGAATCATTGAGTCGATTCAGCGGTTTGAAGCGTTATGAATCAGTGAGTCGATTCAGCGGTTCAGAGCGTTATGAATCAGTGAGTCGATTCAGCGGTTCAGAGCGTTATGAATCAGTGAGTCGATGCAGCGGTTCAGAGCGTTATGAATCAGTGAGTCGATTCAGCGGTTTGAAGCGTTATGAATCAGTGAGTCGATTCAGCGGTTTGAAGCGTTATGAATCAGTGAGTCGATTCAGCGGTTTGCTCACTGATTCATAACGCTCTGAAGCTTCATGAGGCCGTGTTTTGAAATCGTCATCACTATATAAGTCGTTATTTAGGGTTTTTTTGTGCACAGAAACTATTCTCGTCTTCATAAAGTTATTGTAGAGCCGCTGTAGTGAGATGGACTTTGTAACTTTAGTCTTTAGTGTCTTTTAAGGGTCTTGAGAGTGTAAAGTTGAGCCAATGGAGGCCTTTCAGAGCATCAGATTTACACTAAAATATCTTCATTTGTGTCTGAAGATGAACGGAGGTCTGACGGGTGTCCAACCACATGAGGCTCAGTCATTAATGACACAATTTACATTTTCGGGTGAACTAACCCTTTAAGAGTGTACGTTCAGATATTTAAAAAGCACATTTTACAAAGATAAGCTGATTTGGTGGAATCATATATACACGTCTGGGGAGAAATTAAAATAATGACTTAGCATGTCATATTTTTGACTTTTTTTATCTAATAACGAGACTTTTAAAATCATATTTTCAACATTTATCTCACAATTATGACTTAGCATGTCATATTTCTGACTTTTTATCTCACTATTATGACTTAAAATCATATTTTCAACATTTATCATACAATTATGACAAAGCATGTCATATTTTTGACTTTTTATCTAATAACGACTTATAAAATCATATTTTCAACATTTATTATATAATTATGACAAAGCATGTCATATTTTTGACTTTTTTTATCTAATAACGAGACTTTTAAAATCACATTTTCAACATTTGACTATGATAATTGAAATGAGCTGATCAGTGATATAGTTGAATCTTTAGATATAAGACCCATTTAAACTGTGTGAGACAAAACAAAATATTTTGAGAAAATTGCTAAAATTTTATATTTGGTTAAATATTAAATATTTCATATAATGCCTTATATAATCCTAATGTCATATTTTAGAATTATTTTATGGAAAATATTACTTTTATATTAAGCGTTATTTATTATTAAAAAGTACTTTTTTTTTTTTAAATAAATTTCATTATAATATCAATTTATGTCTTTTTTGCATTACATGCATCTAAAAATTAACACTCTTTAAAAAAAGAATTCTCAAATGTCCATGCCAGCTAGAAAACATGTCTGGCCAACATCACAATAATTGTCTATTTGGCAACTCAGCTCCTTATATATATCAGTATTATCACAGGCCACTGAAAAGGGCATATTGTCTGACCAGAGTTTATGATAAAGGAGAATCTTTGAGCTCCATTGAGCTGCAGTTGGGCATCACAGACACAATGAGAGCAAAGGAAAGGTTTATTCTCTACAATCCCTGCCTAACGGAGCCATTCCCATAGCCTGGCAAACATCATGAGAATGTTCCAGACGGGGCTTGGGCAGGAAATTTGATGGTCTGAAATAACAGACAATCATTTGACAAGCTTTCTTTCACACATGGCAGGAAGTAAGAGAGAGAGGTCACAAAGAGGTCAGCGATTTCATCCGTTTTAAAATGGCATACTATACCTGCTATTTTTGAAAGTAGGGCTGCGCGATCAATGAAATGACTTGGCAAAGGCTGTGATTAGTTTATGCGTAGCTTATCATCTGAAAGCCAGAGGGCGCTCTAGCTCAGAAACTCTAAATACACCCCGCAGAAGTTCAATAACACCGGAAAATCCCTATGAGTATCATTCTATCACTGTAGCTGAATAAACAGAAACTCTTTGATTGATTACACATGACCAATAAACACACGACTGCGACAATATATGGTTTATCCGACTGCTTCAAGCCTATTTTCATGATGATCCAGCACATTTATACTTCAATGCTCAGACATTTACCGTAGCCATGTTTACATGTGCACTTTTTTGTCATTCCGATTAAAATCATTCCGATTGAAAGATTCGCTGGACTGTTTACATGAGGCGTTATCTAAACCCATCTGGTGTTCACATGTGCTGACTTTCAGTCCGAATCATTTTGTGACATGCGCACACACTTTCAGATTCGTAACGTTAGTATCGTGGACCAATAGTTCTGTGTTGGTCATTTTTATATTTATTTATTTTTCTGTGGGCGGACATGCAGTAGTTTAAACTAATGTATGTCCTGTACAATGGCTATTTCAACAGCTGTGAATGATGAATGCGGAATCAAAACTAATTCAATTCATTTATTTTGAAAAACACAAAATTAACAATAAAATGCACTCAAATTATTAATAAAAACATAGGATATACGGTGAAACATGAATGAAGCATTCAAGACGTGCTCAGCATCATTACTAGTAGTACTAAACATATATATTTCAGATGATTAAGGAAAGATACCATAATCACAAAGGTATAAATATTAACAAAAGTGTTTAAAGTAGACTGTGGGTAATGTTACTTCACCAATTTGAAGCAGTTGTTGAATTTTTTTTTATAGCTAACTTAACTAACGAGAAACAGAGAGCAGCTTGAATGTTCCCCGGCTCTCAACGGCCACCAGGACTTATACAGTTTTATAAAAGCTATTTATTATTTGTCGTAAAGTGTAAGAATCACCTCAGAAAAATGTATTCTTCAGTCAGGCGCAGTTGAAGCCTCGGACAAACGCTGTCAAGATGAGATGCTGTAGCCAGGCTATGACTGTCATTATTCCAACATCATGTTCATGTTACGAAATAAAAAGTTTAATACCTCAGAAAAATGAGCTTTCCTCTCTTGTCAACATTAGCCTGGTGCGCGCGCTTCAGTTGAGGAGGCGCGCGCTGTATATCGGTCACAGAAACACGTACAATCACAGTAATCGGATCAGGTCGTTTACATGGTGGAATTTTCCGTTCGATCGGTTCATGAAAAGGTTTATCCCACCGCTCTCAAACCCATTACAATTTCATTCGGTTTGGCCATTTTTATTCCGATTGAGGTGTTTATATGGAGTATTTTTATTCGGATTGGACTTTTAAACCGATTACAGAGATCCATGTTAACACACCTAGTGATAAAGGCTGTGAAATAATCTGTGGTGTGCCTTAATGTGTGTAAGAAGCCACATCGTCGCACAGAAGGATGCTCAACCGTCGTTATGAAGTGAGTTTGGCGTAAAAACATGTTATTAAATGTTGTCTTTTGTTCATAAATGCTTCTTGATGAAGTCTTGACTCAAACTCGCAGTGCTTTCAGACGGAGCAGCATTTACTAATGGGGTCATTCCACGTCAAATCACACATTTCGGAAACTTCCCCGGCTCAAATTTTTGATTTTGTTCATATTAATCACATAAATAGTGATGAAAGCCAAAATAGTAAACGTCACAGATGTATATTGACAGAGTAATCACTTTTGTAGAGGAGGGTCAAAATGATCATTTTCACCTGAGATCTGGAGCCAATTTACAGGCGTGTAGAAATGACTTTAGAAAGATGGCAGCATCATTATTTTATTTCCACACAGAGATTGGCAGATCTATTAGTGAAATCTGATGACTTTATCCATCTGTGTGTCATTATATGCCAACGGTGATCGTTCAAACATGGGGAAAAAGCACTTCTTGTGTTTTTAGTCTCACGTTTGAACGCCTGTAACTCAAGAAGTATTAAAGATATCTGAATATCCTCTTAGATTCTGATTCTTAATAAACTTTTCTTTTGGTTTCTCCATTTTAAAGACCCTCGATGGTTCAGTCCCAGAGATATGGAGATCTCAATGCGGCTCCAGGAGTAATCTGGTGAAGTTCAGCGGTCAAACACCAAATGTGGTTCACATTGCACACAGCAGATATTTGTTACATGTAAAGAGGAAAATATGAAGAATTACTGGATGAATCAGTGTTTTTGAATGAATCTCGAGTGAATGATTCAACGACTAACTCAAAGGCTTCACTTGTTTCATTACTGGATGAATCAGCGTTTTCTAAACAAATCTTTTGAATGAATGATTCAGTGACTCACTCATAGAGACTTCAATTGTTTCATTACTGGATGAATCAGCGTTTTCTAAACAAATCTTTTGAATGAATGATTCAGTGACTCACTCATAAAGACTTCACTTGTTTCATTACTGGATGAATCAGCGTTTTCTAAACGAATCTCTTGAAGGAATGATTCAATGACAAACACATGTCTCTCATCTCCACCTACTGGTGTAACGATACAATTGATACCATCATTATTAATATCGTTACTTTCAAAAAGTGATTAACTCTATTTTGATCACTACCGTATATACATCAGTGTTTATACCTGAACTATAAAAACTTTCATCCAGTACTTTTGTGATAATCTAACGAATAACAATGGCTATCTCCGACTCACGTATCGATTTTATTAAATTACAAAATGGCAAATAATACACAAACTGTAGATATAAGGTGGGACGCAAATGCACCAACAATACATCACTCAAAAAAATGCAGACGTCCATCCGAAACCAATCATTTCTGAATTAAATAAAAGAAAGCAGCAAAAAGGGAAGCAAGAAAGGCTTGAAAACGGATCAATCTTTAGGCGTATGCCTCCTACTCTTGAGATGAGCCACATGTGATTTATGAGTGTGGGCGGATCTGAGCAAAGACAGCATCAGAAAGCGGCCCACATTATTCATGAGCGCGATCAGCTCCAGTTTAATCAATGAGCTGGGATCTCACCTGCATCTCTGACAGGAACATACGGCGGCGAGAAGTTATTTTAGTCACTTATAAACCCGTCTAATCTGTATTCGGCAGGAAGACGCTTTAGAAAATGAGTATGCAGATGAGCGTGGCCTGTCATGGGCTTCAACTTCTCATTTAATTGCAGAAAACTCTCTAGCGCTCAGATTTCCAAATATTACAACTTAATTTGCTAATTCAAGCTTCACTGAAGTCTTATGGTTAGCAGTTCAAATCTTTAACCCTATATTTGGCACTTTCTGAGAGTTTGAGAGATGAAAATGAAAAATAGCAATACTCTTAATCAGTGTTGGGGAAAGTTACTTTGAAAAGTAATGCATTACAATATTGCGTTACTCCCTTAAAAAGTAACTAAGTACTTAGTTACTTTTTAAGAAAAGTAATGCGTTACGTTACTTTTGCGTGACTTTTTCTCACCTGGGCTGGGCTTGTTTTTGTAAAAAAAGTTATATTTTTGTGTAACGGTAAAGACGTCTTCATACTAAAATGTAAATAATGCGCCCCAGGCGGAGGTAAAGATGCAGATTCCCTCATGAACACTAGAGGGCGCAGCTCTGGATAATGGAGAAGAGGATAAAGGAGAAGAAAATTACACCAATAAAAACAAAAATCTAGTCATTTTCATCATCAAAGGTCAGCAGCAAGACATTGGCAAATTAAATATAAAGGTAGATTATGCATAACAATAGTTGTTTTATTTAACATTTAATTATTGGAGGTTTGCGCAGTATTCTGATTTTGCATTTCACTGATTTTATTCATTTTGAGGAGGACAGAATCTTTATTGTGCAAGTGAGATTAATAAATGCTCACATTTAGTCTAGAACTACAATAACCATCATGTTCACACACACACACACACACACACACACACACTCACACACTCACACACTCACACACTCACACACTCACACACTCACACACTCACACACTCACACACTCACACACTCACACACTCACACACGCCTCTGCACTTATTCTTCTCAACATGAGCTGTCAGTCAAATTAATGTGAAAAAGTAACTCAGATATTTTGTTGTAAATTTGAAAAGTAATGCGTTACTTTACTAGTTACTTGGAAAAAGTAATATTATTATTACTTGGGCTGTCAAAAGATTAATCGCGATTAATCGCATCCAAAATAAAAGTTTGTGTTTCCATAATATATGTGTGTGTGTACTCTGTTAATTATTATTTATATATAAATACACACACAAGCATGTATATATTTAAGAAAAAAATATTATTTTTATATATAAAACATTTATATTTATATATATTATAGATTATATAAATGTATATACATGCAAATATTTCTTAAATATATACATGAATGTGTTTGTTAATTATTATTTATATATAGAGTACACACACATATATTATGTAAACACAAACTTTTATTTTGGATGTGATTAATCGCGATTAATCTTTTGACAGCCCTAATTATTACGTAACTCAAGTTACTTGTAATGCGTTACCCTCAACACTGCTCTTTGTGCTTTGTTGCTATTGATATAAAACAAAATCTCAGATTTCAAATTACGTCCATTTTATCACGAAATTCAAAAACATAAATACCGTTTTGTCGCTGTGGCGTGAGATGGCTTTGGCGCAGCTCTAGAGGATCGGCCGCGGATCTTTTCTTCCGCCTGAATACTTACTACCAGTTACAGCACAAAATAAACATGAATGAACATCTGAATGTGTGTTAAAAGATTGAGGACAACTTACCGAAACCCGTATTATGTCACATGGAATCGCTCGATCAGTGTTTCAAACGCGGAAAGGCGTCAGTAAAACGGCTTGTAAACAATGTCATGTAACGTCACATTTACCTCAGGAAAAAACATATCCAGTGTCCATAAACTCATTAGTCAGCTAGAAAAATTGACTCTAGAGAGGAGCATTTTGAGTCGATCGAGGGGGTTAACTGAGACACGACACATTAAAGAGACACAAAACTATATTGTTTAAATTTCTTAACCCTTAATCGGCCCTTGGGCTCCATCTGACCCCACTGGACATTTCCTCCATTTTTTAAAAGTGTTCCTTCATCTCAGGGCCATGAGACTCTGGGACTTTTCCTAAATAATCTAAACATGCACAAAAAAATCTGGGCTTGATTTGGTTGTTCTAAAGGTGTGTAAAAAAAAAAATACAGTTTAAGTCCCTCGGGGTCAGATTGACCCCACATTGAAAATGAATGGAAAAGTGTAAAAAAAAAAAAAAAAAAAAATCACTTTTTTTGTCAAAAAAAAATTAACTAAATCCAGTATAAATCTGAAAATTTCCACATTTATATTAAGGTCTGGTCCTAGAGCATAAACACAAAGTAGAACAAACTTTCTATCTCATACACACACACGTACACACACACACACACACACACACACACGTACACACACACACACACACACACACACACACACACACACACACACACACACACACACACACACACACACACACACACACACACACACACACACACACACACACACACACACACACACACACACACACACACACACACACACACACACACACACACACACACACACACACACACACACACACGTGTGTGACTGCAACAGAGAGCATTTTTATAGAAACTGGCAAATAAAATCAACAAAACTGGCATAAATCTGAAATATTTTCATACATAAATGAAGGACAAATACTAGAGCACAAATGCAATATGAACAATCATGAGAAAGAGAGGGAAAAGGGCAAATATAAGAAAGATGAACAGCAGCTTAACTTCTGCATAACTTCCCTCTGGACCTCTAGTGGATAATGTGCTCTCTCTCTCTCTTTAAAGGGTAACTAAACCCTAAACCAACTTTTTTTAGTTAATGATCTGTAATACTGGGGCTTTATTAATGCTGTTCATTGATTCGAGTAAATGTTTTGACATTTGAGTATAAAGTGTTTTAATTCTATAAAATATGATGTAAAACCGCCAAAGTGCTGCCCTCTTAAGGTGAACGGTGGCTACTGCAGTTGAATTTTCCTATTGGACGTTGTGGTAGGATCACTAACGGCTCACTAGCCACGCCCCCTGGCACGAGCTGACCACGCCCTCATGTTTCCCCCAATCACACGATGAGAGCGGCTTTACTCCAGTATGAACTGTCATGTTACATGAAGTGGAAACATTATGAGTGAAACTGACTTGACACTTGCTTTAACATTGTATTGAGGAAAATACGGTTAAATAATGCAGTTGTCAGTACACGTCAGGCTTTTCTTGCGATATTATTGCCGCCCGTCATGTGTGCAGATCATTTTCATACATGAGACGCGCTTTCAAACCCTGACACGCAAGTGGTTGCCGCGGACGCAGATAGATTAGGTCAGTTCTCTTGCGCTGCTGCTTCACTAGCATCGTCGGCATCGGGAGTTAACGCAGTCTGAGCAGCGGCTCGCATTGATAAGGCTCCGGGTTTGTGTCTACAGATAGTTCACCCTCCTCCACTTCAGGTGAAGGTGGAGAAATGACCGCTCTGTTGCAAAGCTACTGGCGTCACTCCAGTCATTCTCCATCTCTGCGACTCGCGAGTCTGACAGCTGTCAATCAATCCGTCACTGCGGGTCTCAGGTGCACGCCCTCCGCTAAGCCCCGCCCTCGGTTCATCCCCTCTGTCTCCGCCGGGCTCCGCCCACTTTTCCAGCATTTTTTGAAAATTGCCAGTGGGTGGAGTTAAGCTCTGAGCAGGGGTTTAGTTACCCTTTAACTATAATTCCTAAAGTTTTTCCACAAACCTACAGATGGCGGTATTCCTAACACATAGAGCAATGTCCAAAAACTATTTATATTTATTTAAGATCCTCATTCAAGTGATTTGTTCATAAAAAAATGATTTTTAATGAGCCAATTTATGACAGTTAAGTATTTGTGCAGTAAATAGGTAAAAAACTACCAAATACCCACAAAAACACAGCATAAATGTATAGTTGAGAAGAAAATAAAAAAAATGATATATGGTTTTCCATGTAAAAAAAAAAGTATATTTCCTTATGCAATCGCTCTAGTCTGGCGTGGCCATACTCAATTCTCGTCAGAATATGAGTCTGGTACCGCTCCATTGAGCTTTGATTATGGGGTGTTTCAACCGAGCCAGGAAAGACCTCAATTGGATAGACCCACAACCAATCAGAGCAACGGAGCGACGCGTAACGTTAGATGTCAAATGTCAACAGAACTCAACTGCACTGTTGCCAAGTCCGTGTTTTTCTCCATGTCCGCGGGTTGAAGCGACCCCAATTATGTGATTATATAAACCCAGGAATGCGAATTTTAGCAGGCAACCTTGCCAAAATAACATATTTTGCCAACCAAACGCCATTTTTTTCCGGAGAACCCCCCGGAAAGTTATTGTTTTGGGCTATAGTTTTGAGTAGCAATTGTGCGCGACATTGCAAAAACACTTGGAAACCCTGTCTGCACGCACGCTGGATTAAGTAACGTTACAAGAAAAAGATGAGTGTAAACGATCTTTGGCAGTAATAAAATAATTTAAGGATACACAGAGTACTTACCAACACGATCATCGTTTCTGAGAGAAATAGTGAAGGTGAACGCATATACGAACAAGTTCTCCGTTTAGGATAAGAGCAAATTCAACCCAAGAGCCTTCGATGACGTGGATGATTCCGTTACTGTTGATCATCTGTCCATCATCGTCTAAAGCCCGCCCTGATGATTTCATTGGTCCGAACAGTTTCTGTTCGGGCATAATTACTCCTCTATGGAGCGAGTCCAGACCGAACTGCCCGAGCAAAACATTTTGTGGGCGGGGCTAAATTCGGCTGGCATCCAGGCTACAATCGCTCTGTAAATGTTTGGGGTGTATCTGAGCCCGAGGGACTCAAACGTAAACCCTACTTGAGGGACGATTAAGGGTTAAATGACAACATTGCTCTACGATGTTTCCCTGCATGAGAATGTGTGTGTGTGTGTGTGTGTGTGTGTGTGTGTGTGTGTGTGTGTGTGTGTGTGTGTGTGTGGAGCACGGCTTGTCGGACATTTTTTTTTTTTTGTAATGCCACAAATGAAAATGTAACAAATACATAACAACAGGAACAATAACAAAAAGACATAGATCACAAAAAGTATACAAACAAAATAAAGTGCCAGAGGAAAGAGAGAAAAATTATACAAGGTTAAACGTTTTAAAAGGTTCAAAGATTTTTCGTTTTTTTATGCCCATCAAAGACAGAACATAGGAATTATAGTCTACTAGAAAAATAGACAATAACGGGATTTTACCCAAAAATTTGCATTTGTGAATTAAAAAATTTACCAAGAATCATAAACAGATTAACAATGTACTGAATATGAGAATTTGTATTATGATAAAGAAAAATAACACTAAAGGTGTTAATACATATTTGTCACTTGTTTTTTCTGAGAGCTTTAACACAAACACATGTACAATCGTCTCTTCATCATCACAGAAAGTGCATTTATCGTCTATGTTTTGGATATAATAACTGAGTACGCGATTAAAGGGGGGCTTGTCGGACATAGCAACAGTAACTAAAGGGGGCGGGGCTTTGCGAACGGTCAACTCAGTTCTTCAGAAAAACATCATGAATTTAAATGATCTCATTGACTTGCATTACAAGCATCAGAATTTCTTTTTGTCCGAACTGGATATTTTTGCTCAGTTTGAGCCTCTGAATCAAATGTTTCCTCCTCGAATATGAGCTCCAGATTCTCACTATTATCGAAAACACGTCCGGATTCACAGGGTTAAACATGACTTATCAAGGAAGAGTCACTTATCCCTCAGGTTTACCGCGTTTCCCTCATCAAAAATTCATTTTTTCCTGAAAGGGCAGTAAAAATGAAAACTATCCCATGATTTACTCTCCCTCAGAGTTAAATGTGACCCTGGTCATCCCTTGTGAAATTGAGATAAATACATCATGAAAGCTGAATTAATAATCTTTACATTGATGTGTGGTTTGGGCAATATTTGAAAATCTGGAATCTGAGAGTGCAAAAACATCTAAATATTGAGAAAATCTCCTTTTAGAGATTTAATTGGTTACCCCGGAGAATGAAGGGACATGTTTTTAAATTGACCAAATGAAGTGTTCGGTTCGAATGATTCTTTTAAATGAACCAAAACAGACATCGCAGACATCAACCTTTTTAAATGAGTATGTTTATATGTATCCATCAATCACGCTAGTCGCAATGATTCATGGGATTGTAGTTCTTTCCCTCACTAAAAACCATTAAGTGTGTCTTTGATTTGAATCAATAACAAAAAGAGTGAAAATCTGACAAAAATACAAGGTTTTAGCTTTGTTTCGTGGCTTATAACGGTTTAATCAAGACTTTCTGTGACCGTTATGGGAGAAATTACCGTTATTTTGAACGTTCGATTAATTGAATCGTTCTAGGAACCGATTCAGTGATTAATTTCATCATTATGGCTGGGGGTTAGTAGCGTTTGTTGTTATGTCACGTAAAACAATGTTATTATAACTATAGAAACATAACTCTACACACACAGATCAAAAGGTAAGATCAGTCGATAGACTCGGTTCCCAGACAGATTCGGTCTATGCGACTCGGTTCGAATGATTCTTTTAAATGAACCAAAACAGACATCGCTATGAAATATCGCTCTGTTCTCTCGCACAGGTGGGAAGTGAAACTCTAAAAGCCCAAATAACGGATATGTGATGTCTTTATAGCCTATATAATCAACCTTTTTAAATTAGTATTTTTACCCATCAATCACACTAGACGCAACGATTCATGGGATTGTAGTTATTTCCCTCACTAAATCCGTTAGTGTGTCTTTGATTTGAAGGGGAAAAGTGAAACACGGACAAAAAAATTGTTTCGTGGCTTATAACGGTTTAATCAAGACTTTCTGTGACCGTTATGGGAGAAATTACCGTTATTTTGAACATTCGAATCAATGAATCGTTCTAGGAACCGATTCAGTGATCAATTTCATCATTAGGGCTGGGGGTTAGTAGCGTTTGTATTTATGTCACGTAAAACAATGTAATTATAACTACAGAAACAAAACTGTACACACACACACACACATCAAAAGGTAAGATCAGTAGATACACTCGGTTCCCAGACAGATTCGGTCTATGCGACTCGGTTCGAATGATTCTTTTAAATGAACCAAAACAGACATCGCTATGAAATATCGCTCTGTTCTCTCGCACAGGTGGGAAGTGAAACTCTAAAAGCCCAAATAACGGATATGTGATGTCTTTATAGCCTATATAATCAACCTTTTTAAATTAGTATTTTTACCCATCAATCACGCTAGACGCAACGATTCATGGGATTGTAGTTATTTCCCTCACTAAATCCGTTAGTGTGTCTTTGATTTGAAGGGGAAAAGTGAAACACGGACAAAAAATTGTTTCGTGGCTTATAACGGTTTAATCAAGACTTTCTGTGACCGTTATGGGAGAAATTACCGTTATTTTGAACATTCGAATCAATGAATCGTTCTAGGAACCGATTCAGTGATCAATTTCATCATTAGGGCTGGGGGTTAGTAGCGTTTGTATTTATGTCACGTAAAACAATGTAATTATAACTACAGAAACAAAACTGTACACACACACATCAAAAGGTAAGATCAGTAGATACACTCGGTTCCCAGACAGATTCGGTCTATGCGACTCGGTTCGAATGATTCTTTTAAATGAACCAAAACAGACATCGCTATGAAATATCGCTTTGTTCTCTCGCACAGGTGGGAAGTGAAACTCTAAAAGCCCAACAAAGGGATATATGATGCTTTTATATTTTGTCAAAATGGCTTGGAAAATTGTGAGGTGACGAAATGCGTAAACAGATGAAAAGACGCCAATGTCGAGCATCTTTTTCATCGCCGAGGACTGACAAAGGAACGTGATGTTGAAGTCGACATTACCCGTTAAACGGCCGGTGTACTCACGTATGGGCGCAGCTGGCGATGCTGACAGGCTTGTGGTAGACTTCCAGACAGATGGGGCAGGAGAACTGGCTCTCCAGGCTCTCGCCAGGTGCGGCTGCGGCGGCTCCATTTTGCTGCTGATGCTGCCTGAGCTGAGCAGCCGACACAAAACTGCGGAACATCGCCATCACGAGCGCGGACAGCAGGACGAACCACTAACACTGCCGATGCGAATAGGATTCCGTGTTTTTAACGAATGTATCGTGATTTATACGACATTAGATACCGCATCTGCAATCTCCAACACTGTTAACCGAGGAGGACACGCCGTTGTTCCAAAGAAGTAAACATTACATGGTAGCTTTAACGGAGCGGATTAGGCGAGCAAAAAGATGGGAGTTGTAGTTCTTACAGCGAGCATTTGCGCAGAGCGGCCGTTTGATAGAACTACATTTCCCAGGCATCGCATTCGATAACAATTCCATGGAGCGTAGATAGATGGCGTCAACATAAATGTAGCGAATGTAATAAATAAGACAAATATTGTACAATAAATCATATTTATTTATTTTTTTTAGTGAAAACTTTGACGTAATAAATGTTTACAAATTACAGAAAGTCATCACAATGCTTCCTTTCTATATACAATAATAAAACATGTGTTGTATGTGTGTGGTATTTAACGGTATTTACAAATAAACATTACTCGTTAAAATCATAATAATATAATAATAAAACATCAACGCTAAATGATCAAATTAAAAGTAAAACAAAGCGTAAATAACACGCAAATATATGGGCGTGGCCTATGTACGTCATCAAAATGGGTCAGGAAAACACACACACGTGAAAACAAGCTTGTGTCAAATCTGTGTGATAAGTTTTGAGAGAATTGGTCTTTTCTAACGGACTGAAGAGCATCGTGTAGTTACATCGAGTGTTTTGTTTTATTTAGTTTGTCAATTTGAAGCCGTCATGTGTCAAGTTGAAGAGGATTATAATGGTCTGGAGTGTAAACAGGAGACGATACCGTGAGTTTAACATGTTTTGGACAATATGTTGTGGCGATTTGACAGCATAACATTGTACTTATAATCACAATGTGCACGTACTATGGAACTTTGAATCTCTACCATGGTACCAGGTACACTGTAACTTTTTACGGTTCGTAATTTATATAATGAGTGAGTAAATCGTGAATCCATCTTCCCAACTGTGTTTCTTACCACGAATCGCTAAGGGTACACCTATAATAAGTGTTTATATTCGGACTATTTTAGACTGCTCAACTGCTGCGGAGGAGCACAGTACCTGCGTGACTCGTCATTGACATAAACAGAGAGAAGTAGATCCGGCTGAAATGTTCTTCCGCGAGACGCTCGCGGTTTTGTTTATTAACCTCCAGAGCGCCTAAAAGTTACTTTTAAAGACCCCCTTTGGTGAAAAATCAATTTTAATGGTGTTTATATGTCTGTGTGGTGTTTTTAATATACTTTAAGACAAAACAATGTGCAAATTCATCAGTCAACACCATTAATGAATTACCGCTGATGTTTCTGACGTCATAAACTACCTTGGAACCAATCACGTCAACGTATGGGCGGGATTTAGCATATCATTAACTGTTCTCTGAAGCAGGTTATCCTGCTATATTGTTCTGTTGGTATGAAAAGTCGACATGTAGCAATATAACCCGTGTATTATGTATATTACGATGTTATGACGAACTATATGCCTTTCCACAGACGGTCTAAGATGTTCTAAGCGTTTCTAAGGATACTGACCGAAAACGTGGTTTGTGTAACATTAGCAACACATTATGAGCTGTTTAATAACATAATCAAGCAAAAGGATAATCATATTAATTACCGTTATGTGTTCAGCGTCGTAAAGTGCGGCATTGTGCAGCGTTTACCTCAGTAAAGTTGAGCTGGAGCGAGTGAGTGGAGGCGGGGCTCATTTGCATATTCATGAGTGTACGAAATTTAGCAAGGGTGTTACAATTGTGATGTTTTTCAGGCTTAACAGGAAGTGTGTGAAGTGTAAGGAGGGAACTGCCGTGCTCATCATTCGTGTCAGTGATGCATTTTGCCGGTAGGCGACCATTAATCTTCTCAGTCTGTCGATTACACTTCATTATGGGATGCTGTCTTGTCTAAAACACCTCTTTTTCTGCTGCTGTTGTAGGTCCTGCTTCAAGGAGTACTTCATACATAAATTTCGGGCCATGCTGGGGAAGAATCGAGTCATCTTTCCCCAGGAGAAGGTAACATTAAATATATAAAATCATATCGAGATATAGAGATTCCTGTTAAAACGTTATTGGTTATTTGAGCATTTGTAAGCGGTCGACCAATCAGAGTAGAGCAGCTCTAAGAGAGGCGGGGTTTAAATAATGTGGTGATTAAAGGAATATGACACCGTTAAGATTTTGTCTGTCTGAACTGTACTTTGTCTTGTACTTCCCGTGAAGACAACCCATGAAAAAGCGCTAAATTCAGATATGATAATGAGCGTTTGGTTTCTGACCAATCACAACAGACTGGGACGTCTGACCAATCAGAGCAGAGTAGCTCTCAAAGAGGCGGGGTTTAGAGAGACTGAATCTTCGATCGAGCCGTTTCAGACGGTGATGTGCAATAGATATTAAGAGAAAATGCTAGTGTTTTTTGATCTTGGATGCATGTGAACCTCCAAAACAACATTAGGAACCTTTAAAACACCATATAGGAGCACTTTAACCTCATCCTTAGATCCTCCAACATCCACACTGACTCAACTGTTGCTCTTCTCAGGTCCTTCTGGCTGTTTCCGGCGGCGCAGCTTCTTGCTCGATGCTCTCACAGGTTCTAGAGGTAAACACACCATGTTTGTTCCTTGTTCTCCAGGCCTTTTCTGCAACTGGACCAAAGCTGTACTAGTGTAAGGTGCTCAAGTTGGATTTAGGGACATGGTGGCTTGTTTGCTGCTAAATCAAAGTGCTCTGCCAGCTCTGACCAAGATGATTTGACAGGTTGACTTTGGTCCATAGACTGTGTAAAACTATAGACGTAGTGTCCGTGACGTCCCATAGGATTAAATTAGTCGACAGATTAATCGATTAAGTGATAAATCAGTCGATTGATTAAGTGATCAATTAGTCAACAGATTAATCAAGCAAGTGAGGAAGTAGTCAACAGATTAATCGATTAAACAATAAATTAGTCAACAGATTAATCGAGCAAGTGATAAAATAGTTGATAGATTAATTGATTAAGTGCTAAATTAACAGACAGATTAATCGATTAAATGATAAATCAGTCGACAGATTAATCGAGGAAGTGATAAATTAGTCGACAGATTAAGCGATTAAGTGATAAATTAATAGACAGATTAATCGGTTAAAGATAAATCAGTCGACAGATTAATCGATTAAGTGATAAATCAATCGATAGATTAATTGATTGATTAAGTGATAAACTAGTCAACAGATTAATCGACCAAGTGATGAAGTAGTCGACAGATTAATTGATTAAACGGTAAATTAGTCAACAGATTAATCGAGAAAGTGATAAATTAGTTGATAGATTAATTGATTAAGTGATAAATTAATAAACAGATTAATCGATTAAGTGATAAATCAGTCGGCAGATTAATCGATTAAGTGGTATATTAGTCGACAGATTAATCGATTAAGTGATAAACCAGTCGATAGATTAATCGAGCAAGAGACAAATCAGTCGATAGATTAATTGATTAAGTGATAAATTAGTCAACAGATTAATCGAGCAAGTGATAAATTAGTTGATAGATTAATTGATTAAGTGATAAATTAATAGACAGATTAATCGATTAAGTGACAAATCAGTCAACAGATTAATCGATTAAGTGATAAATTAGTCAACAGATTAATCGATCAAGTGATAAATCAGTCGACAGATGAATCGATTAAACGATAAATTAGTCAACAGATTAATCGAGCAAGTGATAAATCAGTCGATAGATTAATTGATTAAGTGATAAATTAGGCAACAGATTAATCGATTAAGTGATAAATCAGTCGATAGATTAATTGATTAAGTGATAAATAAGTCAACAGATTAATCGAGCAAGTGATAAATTAGTTGATAGATTAATTGATTAAGTGATAAATTAGTCAGCAGATTAATCGAGCAAGTGACGAAGTAGCCGACAGATTAATCGATTAAGTGATCAATTAGTTGATAGATTAGTTGATTAAGTGATAAATTAGTCAACAGATTAATCGAGCAAGTGATAAATTAGTTGATAGATTAATTGATTAAGTTATAAATTAGTCAGCAGATTAATTGAGCAAGTGACGAAGTAGCCGACAGATTAATCGAGCAAGTGATAAATTAGTTGATAGATTAATTGATTAAGTGATAAATTAGGCAACAGATTAATCGATTAAGTGATAAATCAGTCGATAGATTAATTGATTAAGTGATAAATTAGTCAACAGATTAATCGAGCAAGTGATAAATTAGTTGATAGATTAATTGATTAAGTGATAAATTAGTCAACAAATTAATCGAGCAAGTGATAAATTAGTTGATAGATTAATTGATTAAGTGATAAATTTGTCAGCATATTAATCGAGCAAGTGACGAAGTAGCCGACAGATTAATCGATAAATTAGTCAACAGATTAATCGATTAAGTGATAAATTAGTCGACAGATTAATTGATTAAGCGATAAATCAGTCGACAGATTAATCGATTAAATGATAAATTAGTTGATAGACTAAATGTTTAAGCAATAAATTAGTCGATAGATTAATTGATTAAGTGATAAATTAGTCGATAGATAATCACAGGCCTTAACTTAAATTTTTTGGCTATTAACTGTGAAGCTGCTTTGACACTTTCTGTATCGTGTAAAGCGCTATATATATAAATAAATGTGACTTTCTGCTTTCATTTTTCAGGGGTTGAGTCGGGATGCTCCCAAAAAGTTGCGATTTCTGCCTGGGATCATATACATTGATGGTAAAGCTCTTTGACCAGGCCATTATTCCCATATCTCAAAGTGATGCTGATATTTAAAGGTGTTGATGTGTGTGTGTGTGTGGTGTGTGTTAGACGGAGGCGCTTGTGGGCGGAGTGAAGAGGAGCGGCGGCGCTCTATAGATCAACTCAAGAGCATCTTCACACAGACGGGCTTCCCTTACTTCACACTTCCTCTGGAGCAGGTAAACCGATCTGATTCCCCAGGGCATCTCTCCAGAGAAACTCCCACTGTCAGGGTTCCCACTCGTCCTGGAAAACCTGGAAAATTGATGACAAGGGTGTCCGCGGGGTTGTAAAAGGTAGTAAATGAAATTAGCCAAAATTAAGGGCATTAAAAAGTAGTAAAAAGTAGTAAACGTCATCTGACGAGGTATTAAATTTTTAGAGCCCAATTTTTTTAGATACATTTTCAATTTGTGTTAAGTGCAGGCCTTTTTTTCTAAAATTCGTGTGGATTTATTTATATGTTGAGAGTAGGACCTGCGCGATATCATGTGAGGTGTTCGTTCGCGCGCACTCTGAAACAAACAAACTGGGTCCGCGGCTGGCTTGCTGCCAAACATGTACGCGAGCTCGCTTCCATTCAGTAATTAAAGCATGGGGAAATGCAAGTTCTCGGACCTCTGGCTGGAGGACTCACGATTTAAAGACTGGCTTAGGCCAGTAGTTTGCAACAGCCGCGAGGCTTATTGCCACGTCTGCGAGCTGAGGTGCTGTGGTGTTTAGACCTTGCAACTAAACCCCACTCTTTCAATTTGAACGATGGCATTGAAGAGCTGTTTCGAAATATGCAAGTTGCTTAAAGCTGGGCATACACGGTGCGATTTCAGCAAGGTTATTTACTCACACTGTACGAGTAGATCGCATGCGATGTAAAGCCAAAGCTCACGGTTTGTGCTCACACCATGGCTCGGATCGTCGAGCGTGACTTGTCTGCTCACTGTACGAGTGAAATATGTGGAAAAACAGAGAGATAGCCTATCAAATGCATCAGCTATCGATATCAAGAGGATTTAGCATTTACAATTTATGTATATAAATGATTATTATTATTATTAGGGTAGGCCTACTTTTATTATTAAATTGATATTACATTTAATTTGCCCACGTGATCATTTCATAATGCATAACCGACACGCTGCATAATAAAAGAATAGATAGGTTAGCTTGCTCCTCATTATTTAAATACATTTTGCCCAATTAAACAAGGAATTATAGGCCTATAATTAAAATGATTATCCGTCTATATGTCAGAACACTACAATAATATCAGTATTATCAGAGAGTAAGAGCAGCTTTATTTCAACATATTTCAACAATTTGTTTAACACGAAATATGGGCCACGAGAAATATTAAGAATATAAATTCAGACAGTTATAGGCTATACGTTATCAGCATATGTTAAAGCAGATTTATATAAATAGAGATATCTCTTGTCTCTGTGAGAATATGCGCCGAAAGCTTGTCAGATTTTACTTTTACTTTCTGTAGTGAATAATTGACCAGGTTTGAGACTTCACCGACTCTCACACACATTGTGTTTTTGTGTGATATCCACTGACTGGCCTTCATGATTTAACCCTCTGGTCCTCTTCCTTTAGGGGTCACACTCGTCTCCTTCGCGCTCAAAAGTGACCGAAGCCTCTTTTTTTCTTCAGGAAAACCAATGTAATATATTTTTGTTCAATAATATTTTTTGATTATTATTTAGAATTTTGAAGGGATTCTATGGTACTATGCAATAATTATACAATTTTAATGAGCAATTTTTTCCCATTAGAAATTTTTTTTAGAAGATTTTTAATTATTATTTTTTTTTTTCAAAAATGCAACATTTCACATTACAATAGAGTGCAGGCCTTTAAAATCCATTTTTTTTTTAAGTGAGAGTGCATTTAAGCGAGAGAGTCACTTTTGTATTTTTTTATTTATTTATTGATTTTATTTAGCATATTCTCAAAATTTGCTGCTGCAGTCTTACCTGTTCATTTCTATGTGTGTGTGTGTGTATGTGTGTGTGTGTGTGTGTGTGTGTATGTGTGGGTGTCTAATTTGCACTCTTGACATGTTACAGTGTCACCCCTTCATTGCTGTGCACTTTTTTTCTGCACAGTGGCTGATTTGTAGTTTGTACCACCAAAAATTTCTCTGAGTTTTCGTATTTTTGCGTATTTCCCATTAATTTTACTAAGTTGGTCTTTTTTGACTGCGAAGGAGACCAGTGTGACAAATGTTTTTACGACCCTTTAACATATCCAAATCATCTCCTTGATTTTTTGTGTGTTCACATAGCTAATGCAACAAAAGTCACCAAGTGTCATCCCATTCCTATAAGGCTAAAAAAATGTCAAAACGTAAAAGTTTTCGGTCATTTTTGACCGAAGAGGACCAGTGGGTTAAAACGAAAAAGAAAAAAAATCTTTATTGCGCCGTGAAAATTGCTCTCGTTTCCCTCTGTACACTGCACGAACTATGAAGATGTCTCCTTCCTCTCCTGTCTTTATTTCTGTTCTCATCTCTGTGGGCAGTTGATGTTAAGTTATAATGACCTCGTTACATTGTGATGCAATATGTTATTCCATTTGGAAAGATATTTAATTTACGTTACTATAGTTGCAGCTTGAAGTCGCGCTGGTATTAAAAAATATTTTGATGGTATTAAAAAGGTAGTAAAAGGTATTAAATTCAACTTAAGAAGTTCTGTATATACCCTGATGACAAATTTTCCAGTCCTGGAAAACACATGGAAAATTAGAGAAAATGTAAAATGTCCTGGAAAATCTTGTTGTTGTCTGGGAAGATAATTTAAAAAAAAAAGTTATTTCTTTAGCCGAGTATAAGGAGTTTATCGCTGGCCCAAACAATTAGTGCTAGCTGCAGAAAGCACATGTTGAGTTTGATGCGTGTGAGTTGTATTTTGAATAATGATGTTTAGTCTTGTGTTGCCACTTGCAGCCATTAGCTAATGCTAATGCTATAACTGCTCAAATGTGTGCAGTGAATGTTAACTCATAAGCTGCTCCCTAATCACATAATTTTGATATAAAGTCACATTTGTGTGTTATAAAGTCAGAATTGCAAGATATAAACTCGCAAGTCTTGTCTTCACAATTGACTTTTTTGCGCAGTTGCGAGTTTATATCTTGCAATTCTGACTTCTTTTCTCTGAATTGTGAGATCTAAACTGCAATTGCAAGTTATAAAGTCCAATTCTGAGGAAAAAAGAATTGCGACAATTTTCGCGTTTATATCACAAATATGTAAACTCACAATTGCAGTCAGAATAGCGAGATAAAAAGTCACACTTTTCTTTCTACTCAGTGGTGTAAAAAAGCTTCCATAGTCATAATGTATGATTAAGAGCTCGTATTGAAAAATGCTGGATTGTTAAGTAATGGCAATAAACTGGACGGCTTTTAAAGATTTCGAAAGCAATATTTGGCGTGATCCTTGTCTTTTATTCCCGCCGTAGTAAAACTTAAAGGAACTGTATGTAAGAAATGTATTTCAATTAATCATAAAATGGCCCTGATATGTCACTAGACATTATGAAATCATGTTAATTTCAAATACTTATATCACTGACAACAGTTGTCCGGCCAGGATATTGTCATTTTAAAAGTGAAGTTGCAGCCCTCAACTGATGTTGATGTTGACATGTTGTGTTTTGGCCTGAAGCGCCACCCTCCACCTATCTACCAATCACGAAGTCAGTAGTTTTTCGGCATCCGGGTTGCCAGCTCTGCTCTAGTTACCACAGCTGCAGCTACAAACTTTTTGGATAAAAAATGTCTAAGGAGGGGGAGAGGGAATACACCGCTCTACAGTAATTTGAAAGTGATTGCAGTACCAGTTTTGGCCACAATCCTACATACAGTTCCTTTAAAATGTCCTGGAAAAGTACTGGAAAATGGTTGCTGAAAAAGAGTGTGAACCCGGCTCTGTGACGCTTTGCTCTGGGCCGTTTCTCAGGTCTTCGCTCTGCCCTCTTCTGTCCTGGTGCCTGGCGAGTCCGATCCAGACCCGTCCAATCCCAGCTATAAGCAAGCTGTGGATCAGTATATCAGAGAGAGACAGAAGATGGAGGAAGAGGAAGCAGCCGGTGAGGTGGCTCAGCTCAGTGTAGAGGACTCGCTCTGCTCTCCTGAACACAAGGTGGCGCTGGAGAGGCTGTTCTCATCACTGAAGACACTCACGGCCAAAGAGGAGATGCTACAGACCTTGAGGTGCGTTATCAAGCTCACTCTGATCCCTCAAATCTGACAACATTTGATCATTTCACTGCATGTTTACATAAAATCACAAAATTGACTTCTTTATGTTGACATTAGGGCTGGATATTGAAACCAATTAAGGCTGCACGATTTGGGGAAAATATCTAATTGCGATTTGAATGCGATTTTTCTTTTTACTTTTTTTTTTACAAATGAAAAGTGTGTGTATAACATTTTGTGTTTATATATTAATATGACTAATAATACTTATGATTATTAATATTGCGAAATAAAAATATTTCACAAAATAAGAAATATTACTGTTACAATAACATTTTCATTATTAAAAATATAGTATTTAAGAATATAACAATATACTACTACTACTACTACTACTAATAATAATAATATTTATATTTTACAGAAAATAAATGTTACAATAAAAACTGCTGGGTTTCCTGTTAATATGCAGACAGCCTGAATACAAATCATTAGAAAGGTCTAAGGATTTATTGTAAAATTATTATTATTATAAAAATCTATGCTTTTTATCTGTGAAATCAATTTCTTAAAGTCTATGTCTTTCATATGAAATATGAGCCTCTTATGCATCCACTGTGGGGAAGAAAATGCCAGTATATTTAAGAAAAACATACGGATTCTCATATAAATTTATTTAGAGCGAAGTATTTTTCTCATTTGTTACCAAAAAGTTTCATTCATACTGGAGGCCAGAGGGCGCCCTCGAGCAGAAACTCCACATTTGCGTTAGAGAAGTTATCGTTTGTTTTCAGGAAATCCCTAATGTGAAGCTAAGCTAGCGCTGCAGGCTGAATAAAATGAAGATAGAAACGCTTTGACTGATTAATCATGAGGACAATAAACACACGACTGCGACAAGATATGGTGTAGGCCTATTTGAGTTCTTCAAGCCTTCTCATGTATTTTAATAATAATAAAGCAGTGCTGATTGACATAGACTTTATCACTGCCTATAAAATGAAGTGTTGTCTGCCTCATTCTGTGATAAGAAGTCACGTCAGCTCACAAACACTCGACTGACGATAAGAAGTGAGTTAAAACGTTATTAAACATATTTTGTTGGACAACAGGTTTATGAACACTTCACATGACTAGTTTGTGAAGTTGTTTGACACGTGTTGTTTTTTCAAACGCACGTTATAAGAGCCGCTCTTCTGTGACACGCTGGGCATTTATTTATTTATTTAATTAAAATCGCAGCCTTTGCGCTTTCATAATCGCACATAAGCCAAATCGCGATTGCGGTTCGATTTCGATTAATCGCGCAGCCCTAAAACCAATATTATACCCCTCACACAGAAAACGGGTGTAAAATTGTACCTTTAGGGGTACAACACCTTGTCATTGGGGCAGTACCCTTAAAAGGACACCTTTTTTTACCACAAAAAGGTTCATAGTAGTAGCTACTTAAAGGCACAATTTGATTACAAAAACTAGTCTCACCATTAAAGGGACAGTTCACCCAAAAATGAACATTAGCCCATGATTTACTCCCCCTCAAGTCATCCGAGGTGTGGACGACATTCTTCTCTCAGACGAATAAAATCTGAGTTGTATTAAAAATGTTCTGGCTAATCCAAGCATTATAATAGCAGTAATAGTTGCTCTGTTTTTGAAGTCCATAAAAAGTGCATCTGTCCATCATATAACTGCTCCACGCGGCTCTGGTGTTAATAAAGGCCTTCTGAAGCGAATCGATGCGTTTGTGTAATAAAAATACCCATATTTAAAACTTTATCAAGTAAACTTTCGGCCCGCCTTCCGCGTTCAATTTATGGAAAAAGTGTTGAAAGTTCCCCTGCGGATGGAAAGACTAACACGACCAGGTCATGACGTCACGAACACATCTGGAGTTTCACTTTCAACATTCAACACTTTTCCACAGAAGGCGGAGGCCGAAAGTTTTAAATATTAATATTTTTCTTAACAAACGCATCGATTCGCTTCAGAAGGCCTTTATTAACACCCCAGAGCCGCGTGGAGCAGTTATATGACGGACAGATGCACTTTTTTTATGGACTTCAAAAACAGAGCAACTATTACTGCTATTATAAAGCTTGGATTAGCCAGAACATTTTTAATATAACTTTAATATAACGTCTGAAAGAAGAATGTCATACACACCTCGGATGACTTGAGGACGAGTAAATCATGGGCTAATTTTCATTTTAGGGTGAACTATCCCTTTAAAGTCATGTCCCAAGCACACGATATACACTCACCTAAAGGATTATTAGGAACACCTGTTCAATTTCTCATTAATGCTATTATCTAATCAACCAATCACATGGCAGTTGCTTCAGTGCATTTAGGGGTGTGGTCCTGGTCAAGACAATCTCCTGAACTCCACACTGAATGTCGGAATGGGAAAGAAAGGAGATTTAAGACATTTTGAGCGTGTCATGGTTGTTGGTGCCAGTATTTCACAATCTGCTCAGTTACTGGGATTTTCACACACAACCATTTCTAGGGTTTACAAAGAATGGTGTGAAAAGGGAAAAGCATCCAGTATGCGGCAGTCCTGTGGGAGAAAATGCCTTGTTGATGCTAGAGGTCAGAGGTCATGGGCCGACTGATTCAAGCTGATAGAAGAGCAACTTTGACTGAAATAACCACTCGTTACAACCGAGGTCTGCAGCAAAGCATTTGTGAAGCCACAACACACACAACCTTGAGGCGGATGGGCTACAACAGCAGAAGACCCCACCGGGTACCACTCATCTCCACTACAAAGAGGAAAAAGAGGCGACAATTTGCACCAAAATTGGACAGTTGAAGACTGGAAAAATGTTGCCTGGTCTGATGAGTCTGGATTTCTGTTGAGACATTCAGATGGTAGAGTCAGAATTTGGCGTAAACAGAATGAGAACATGGATCCATCATGCCTTGTTACCACTGTGCAGGCTGGTGGTGGTGGTGTAATGGTGTGGGGGATGTTTTCTTAGTGCCAATTGGGCATGGTTTAAATGCCACGGCCTACCTGAGCATTTTTTCTGCCCATGTCCATCCCTTTATGAGCACCATGTCCCCATCCTCTGATGGCTACTTCCAGCAGGATAATGCACCGTCACAAAGCTCCAATCATTTCAAATTGGTTTCTTGAACATGACAATGAGTTCACTGAACTAAAATGGCCGCCACAGTCACCAGATCTCAACCCAATAGAGCATCTTTGGGATGTGGTGGAACGGGAGCTTCGTGCCCTGGATGTGCATCCCACAAATCTCCATCAACTGCAGATGCTCTCCTATCAATATGGCCAACATTTCTAAAGAATGCTTTCAGCAGCTTGTTGAGTCAATGCCACGTAGAATTAAGGCAGTTCTGAAGGCGAAAGAGGGTCAAACACAGTATTAGTGTGTGTTCCTAATAATCCTTTAGGTGAGTGTATATACTTTTATGTAGTCTCTATGACAGACATAGAATACAGTACACCCTGTGTGTAATAATCTTGAAATGTTGGAACGTCTCTGAACCAATCAAGAACTCACCAGCATCCTGGTGTAAAGAGTTGAGTGTGTGTGTGTGTGTGTGTGTGTGTGTGTGTGTGTGTGTGTTTATTGGGACAGGCAGCACCTGATTCTACACGTGGCCCGTGAGAACGGCTACTCGAAGGTGATGATGGGGGAAAGCTGCTCGCGATTGGCCGTCAGATTGCTCAGTAACATCGCTCTGGGTCGCGGAGCAGCTCTGGCTTCAGACACGGTGAGTGACGTTTGTTCTGAGCGGTCACATGACTAACACAAGCCCAATGTTCCTTGTATCAACATTAAGCTGTTTTGTAGGGTTTCTCTGATCCTCGGTATGGGGATGTGGTGATAGTGCGGCCCATGAGGGACTATTCATCCAAAGAGATCGCCGCCTACGGCAGGATGTTTCATGTGCCCTCCGTTTTTATCCCAGGACTGGATACCAAGGTGAGAGAGCCATCAGGCTAATGCTGCGTTCACACCAGACACGAATAAATTGCGCTATTCGCGTGTAGTTTTGAGTTTACTCGCTTCATTCGCGTGTGACATTCACAACAGACGTGAATTCACATCATGGGCGGGGCTTCTGCCAGCCGGCTCGTCTCGTTGCGAAATGGATTGTTTTAAAATACGTCGAATAAGCTCAATTTGCCAGCTTTAGCTAGCTTGTAGTCTCAATAGGGTGAATTCAGGGGGATTGTCGGGATTCTCAGGCTCTGATTGGTCTAGAAGCATGATCGTCCTGTCTATAGAGAGCTGAGATGCTCAGCTTTTTTGACGTATGCCGCAATACGTGATGACGTCATCAAAAATCGAGGCTAGCAAAGACGATCCCTAAGGAACGAGCTGATATAGCGTTTGAGGCGTGTGGCCATAGATATCCATAATAAAGGCTAGATGTCTTACGGCGGAGTCTCTAACGTCATCAGCGGCGGCCATCTTGTCACAGGCAAGCTTTCTGGCGGCCATCTTGTCACAGGCAAGCTTTCCGGCGGCCATCTTGTCACAGGCAAGCTTTCTGGCGGCCATCTTGTCACAGGCAAGCTTTCTGGCGGCCATCTTGTCACAGGCCAGCTTTCTGGCGGGCTCCTGATGTAAGGCGAGTGATCTGAACACAAATACTCTTATCTCGCTGAAATCTTGACGGATTTACAAATGGTCTGGTTTCTTACAAACGTTATTAACGTGGCTATAATTCTGGATGCTTGAACAAATCATGAATAATTATTCATAAGTATGCAGTGTCATAACTACATCTCTGACGTTTATAACAAACCAAACCGCTTGAAAATCGGTAGAAAATTGAGCAAGTTATGGTTATTTAAAAAGTGCATCTACCATTAAAACACAATGTTACGAGTGAGCGAGCTGACTGACAAGATGGCCGCCAGGTGCAGACGTCGACCTCCATTGGCCAGCAGCGCGGACGAGACATCTAGCCTTTATTATGGATGTCTATGCGTATAGCTACACTAGGCAAGAGTGATCCGAACAGGAATATGACTCATGTGTTTGCTTGTTCAAAGGAGTCATTTCCATCTTCGTGATTCTTTTGATAATAACGTTACTGTAACATGTTGGATCGGTGAAATAAACTGCACAGTGATATTCCTGAGGGCGAGAGCTTTCATTTGATATACAACTTGGTGAGTTTGTGCGATATAAATATGAAATGTAATATTGTTCATATGATTTTCTCAAGGGGGGGGTCATTGCGGGGGGTCGAATTCAGACTTTATCATCTTCTTCTAAAGAAGTGTTTTTAAAGAGACACAAAACCACATGTATTGTTTGAATTTTGTACCAAAATCAAAAGCAACAAAATGTGGTGTGAATTATTGGATGGGCGACCCACGGTTGATCCGTCAGCTGAGAGCAGCTTCTCAAGATCGATTCTTGGGATTAAATGATATCGGCTCATCAAAATGAGAATCGATTGAAATAGAGAAATGTATATTTTTAACCCAGCCCTATGAGCTTCTGAATAAATTGTTTGAGATTAGAGTCCTATTTGAACTTGTATCTTTCTTTATGTAATTTTGATTTTGGGGTGAGATATGACACGACAGGGCTGGTTCTCCTGCTTCCTCTGAAAACATTTGAGGATGCACATGTTATTGTTATTTCTGTTTTTTAAGTCTACGATACCACAGGCCTCATTCCCCATGTGGCCTGTCCTATTTAACATCCACCCAAGTGCACTAGAGAGATTCACCCAGTAGCTTTTAGTGTCTTTATAGTTGACATATGGGCTTATAGTGAAGTCAAATCTGATAACATATTCATATAATTGCACACCAGTGTTTGGCTCTGATGGGCTGTGCAGAAAACTCTGGGAGATATGTGTAGACTTTAAAATTAGAATTTCTGTCTGTCCAAAATGACTTCCTCTCTCTCTGTGGAAAAATATCCCAGAAATGGTCATCGCCAATTACATCATTTAGAGTCTGGTAGCAGGTTTATTAGGCTGCTGTCCCTTTAAGAGCTGCACAGATCCAATACACTGATACACATGCATTTACTTTCTCAACGGTTTACCTTCACTTAACTAGGGTTGGGTAGCATTCACATTTTAATCGGTATCGGTACCCAACGGTACCTTTTCTCGGTACTTTTGGGATGTTTACATCAGTAACTGTAAAGAACCTGTAAGTCATTTATAAAAGTGTTATTGACATTATGCCAGAGCTGCCCTGCTCTCTGTCTGTGATGTTTGATTACTGTAATATCTACTAGTGAATGGTAGGCTACTTCATTTAATTCATAAAAACAACCATATTATTATTTTTCTTTTCAATTTCATTTCTATGAAAAGATGTATTTTCTGGTAATCAAATGAAGACATAAGACATTAATTTAATTTATTTTTTAATTTAATAAAAAAAAATTGTCAAACAAAGTGCTGCACAACTGAGCTTTATATGGTTAAAATTAAAACATGAAGAAAATTTGTCATTTATAAAAAAAACTTAAAAAAAATTAAGTTTTGGTAATTTATTATTATTACATTAGTGTTAGTATTATTACATTGACACGTATCTAAATTCTACTGTACAACAGTCATTTATTTGTCAAGTTAGTCAAACTTTTATTTGGACAGGTTGCCGTGATTATGAGTTTCTGTGTGTTTATGATATGACGGCAGTTTTTCTCAAATGAAACGGTAAAATGCTGATGAAGTGGCTCTGGAGATGACGTTCGTGCGTTCATGTGAGAGGTGTGTGTGAGGTAAACCCATAGACTGTAAACCGTGCATCTACGCATTCATTCGCACAGAGACACGCAGGATTAGTTTTTAAATGGTCTTTTTGCGGTGTAATATTCACAGACACTTGTCTATATCACCAGATGCGTTCTCAGGTACCGAAGTTTGGTACCGATTGATTTAATGTGAATCGGTACTCTGTAGTACCGACGTAATTCTTATTTGAATTCTTATTACCTTCTTATTTCTATGCCATAGCTATTATATTGATTAATAATAGATAGTTAGCTAATCTGTGTGCTTGTATATGTGCAATTCTGAAATGCATAACATGTACATATCAATTAAATTGTAATGTAGATGCATTTTCTGTGAAGCTGCTTTGAAACGATATGTATCGTGAAAAGCGCTATACAAATAAATTTGAATTGAATTGAATTAATTCGGTCGGTGCCCTTAAAAGTAACCAACCCTACACTTAACACATAACCAACTGTGTTTACAAGGATATTTTGACATTCAAGTGCAAAAACATGTGGAAGTGACTCTACAGCACTATACCGCATGAGAGGCGGCTTTCTGTGCGCGGATATCAGTGCGCGAGTCTTGCGCTTGAATGGTTTAAAATCACATTAAATGCACACAAAGGAGTCGTTTAGAGGAATCGAAATGCGCGCGTCTTATTCAATCGCCGATTTTTGAGACCATTCTAAAATTTAACCAGTTCTCGATACCCAACCCAATTCAGTGGTGATCCTGAGGTGGAGCCGCCGTAAGTCCCGCCCACACTCCCACTTTCATTCGCAAACACAGCTGTCAATCATGACGCCACACCTCCTTTAACTAAAACCATTGGGAAAATGAAGACTTGAACGTACATCATTGCGTTAAGAACTACCTAAAATGACAGAAACTGGTAATTGGTAGGGCTGGGTAAAAATATAAATTTCTCGATTTTAATCGATTCTCACTTTTACAAAACAATATCGATTCTTAAATCCCAAGAATCGATTAGTCATCCTGTTTTCAGTTAATGAATGAAATAAACATTGTAGCGCACCTCCCATCCAATAAATAGCAATAATCTTTGTGCTTTATTACTATTGATATGAAACAAAGTCTCAGATTTCAGATTACGTCTATTTTTTACGAAATTCAAAAGCATAAATACCGCTTTGGCGCTGTGGCGAGAGATCGCTCTGCCGAAGCTCAGCTCAAGAGAACCGGCAGCATGAGCGCACATGAACGGATCTTCTCTTCCACCTTTTACCAGTAACAGTGCGAAATAAGCATGAATAAGCTTCTGAAAGTGTGTTAAAAGATACAGGACAACTTACCTAAATCCGTATCGTCACATAGAATAGCTCAAGTGTTTTAACCGCAGAAAGACGTTAGTAAAATGGCATGTAAACGTCATTTACCTCGGAAAAGCCATATCCAGTGTCCATAAACTCGTTAGTCAGCTTTAGTCAGCTAGAAAATTAACTCTAGAGAGGAGCATTTTGCTAATTAACATTGCTATTGATTGTCATTTTGAATGTTCTTCAATATTTAATGCATGTATGTAGCCTATGAATAAATCTGGCAAGTTTTTATGACAGCCAAATGTTTATATATTTTTTTTTAAAACTAATTGGAGTAGAAATATGATGTAATTGTAAAGTTAATATTATAACTTTTATTATTATAAAAAACTAAAATAATTTAGTTAAATTTAAGTGTTTGTATACAAATCAGGTAATTTTTACCTTCAATATTAGTAGGCTGATGTAGTATCAACGGACTCCCATAGTTTAGATTTGTTTTCCTTGAGAAAATTGGGCCATGTATTATATCTGATATAGGCCATTATCTAAAATAATCAATATTGAATCGAATCGAATCAAAAAGCGAATGCTTGTGAATCGAAATCGAATCGAATTGTGAAATTTGTGTCAATACCCAGCCCTAGTAATTGGATTTAGTTTGGCTTGATTACATGTGGAGGGCGGGGCTTAAAACCTATACTGCAGCCGGCCACCAGGGGGAAGTGTTAGTACAGGGGTATCTCGTGTTTACGAGATATTTACGAGATACGAGATAACTTCAGGTCAAATTACAGACTGATCGAGGAAGTGCTTTTGTGCCATTCATGTATCAGTTGTAGGGCTGCGCAATATATCGAAATATCGCAAATGTACATATCGCAATATGCATATCGCAAGGCCACGCAATATCTGAATGATTTTAATAGGCTACTTCAACATTGTGAAAAGTGTACGTTTTAGGTTGACACATATATCAGAGAAAAGACTGGGCACACGACTGTTACTCATGTGACTTACTTGACGTTAAAAAGAGTTATTAAACACAATATCTTGCGAAAAACAACTCCTTGCAGTCTCGCGCTGACACACACACCGAAATGTGCGCACAAGCCGTTCTTTTTTCGCGTCTTGTTACACACTCGAACTGTCAATGCTTCCTTTTCCCAGAACCGATGCTTTCTTTTCCCTGAAAAAATGTGAAACAACACACAAATGATATCATTCTGTTTTTAAAATATAATTGAAATAGATTTTACACACTTAAAGCAATATCGTATCGCATATCGAATAGCGCATTATTTAACAAGGATATCGCATATCACATTTTTCATCAATATCGCACAGCGCTAACCAGTTAGTTTGCCAAGATTGAGACTAGCTAAACCCACAAAACTGACCAAACGTATCGTCCTGGAGGTTTTTAACATGTTGTGGATTTATGTGGCATTCACACCGGACGCGATTCGCGCGAAGGTGGACGCGTGTACATTTTGAGTTTACTCGCGCAAATCGCACGTGACCTTCACTGCACAACAGACGCGAATTCGCCTCATGGGCGGGGCTTCTGCCAGCGGCTCGTCTCGTTGAGAAATGGCTGACATGGGCTGTGTTTACACGTCTTTTTTTTTGTTAATATCTACTGTTAATGTGTGACAAAACGTAGTTTTAAGACTTTTTCAGTCGATAATGTAGTTGTTTAAAGCTCAAATCTGTGGTTTATTTATATAAAGAGTGCCTATTTGAACATGTGATGTGGTGTTTTCGGAGTTGTGAGCTCCAGCAAATCAGCGGCGCTCATTAACCCGGTGAGATCAGCCTTTCCTCAGCCAGTTCTTCTGCCGCTGGCTCTGATGTCTCTGTGGCGTCTCCAGCTATAATTCGTCTTGTAACGGCCGATCTTTGGTCTCATGGATCTATAATTTGTTCCCTGGCAAATCGTTTAGGCTGAGGGCAAAGAGAAGTTTCATTACTTTATATTTTTAGGCTATAACTGTACATTGCAGTTGTAACGTTAGCCTACTAGCACTGACTTTGAATGTTTGACTGAATTGTTTGCTTTATTTCATGTATAGCTTGTTAAACATTACTTATACTTTTGTATTATTGATCATACATAAACTTGCATTTAACAAAAAGAGACTGGGTTGTGTTTCATGTCATTTAATGTTATCACAGTGATAATCATATTGTCTGAACCAGATATTAATATACAGATTTTCTCCTCATTGTTGTAACTACTAGAGCAAGCTCCTGATTGGTTAACGCGGCGCGAAATATCCGCTAAAGTTCAGATTTTTCAACTTGAGCGATTCGCGCGTTCAAAACGCTCAATTCGCGTCCTTCGCGCTGCCTCAATCGCGCGAATCGCGCCGCAGAATGCCATTTCGCGTCTCTGCATTGACTTAACATGTAAATCACTTGCGCGAATCGCGTCCGGTGTGAACGCACCATTAGGACGTCAATGGCTAAGTAGACTTGACACTACAGCTCTGATTCGAAGGCTACGATTTTAGACTTGACTGTGGTTTAACTTTAATTTCAGACCCATGATAAAGCCAGCATCCAGCGGCTGACGGAGAGTTTCGTCACCAACCTGCAGGCTGACTTCCCCTCCACCGTTAGCACCATCTACAGGTCAGGATCTGACCCTGAATTCAGCTGGTGACCTCTGATGATTACATTTAACCGATGTCTTAATGGTTCCTCTCCAGAACGAGTGAGAAGCTTCATACAGTCATGCCCTCTCTAAGTCACGACCCCGAGCCTGCCTCCAAATGCCTGCTGTGCCTCTGTGCTCTCGACACTGAGGGAGGTGGGTTACACTGGACACGTGTGTGTGTGTGTGTGTGTGTGTGTGTGTGTGTGTGTGTGTGTGTGTGTGTGTGTGTGTCACATGTTCACAAAGAGAGTTGGGAATCAAGGACCAGTTTGTAGGGTTGATTAGCAGTGGAGATTGACCAATAATCGGTTTTACTGATAGTAGGTTCCAAAATATAAGCATTTGTCCTTTATTGGATATCAGTTTTGTAATATCACATCCAATGAAAAATGGATTATTATTAATGGATATTGTGAGGGGAAGCGACAGCGCTCACAGGTGCAACTGACTTGGCTTCCTTTGCTCAATGTAACAGCCATTTATTCTGAAATGAGAAATGTTACATGAATGCTTGAGGTGTATCAAGTACATAATCCAGTAATGAAACAGGTGAGTCATTGAATCATTCACTCACTGATTCATCCAGTAATGAAACAAGTGAAGTCTTTGAGTGAGTCATTGAATCATTAATTCAAGCGATTTGTTCAAAAACACTGATTCATCCATGAGTGAGTCATTGAATCATTCACTCAAGAGATTTGTTCAAAAACACTGATTCATCCAGTAATGAAACAAGTGAAGTATTTATGAGTGAGTCATTGAATCATTAATTCAAGAGATTTGTTCAGAAACGCTGATTCATCCAGTAATGAAACAAGTGAAGTCTTTATGAGTGAGTCATTGAATCATTCACTCAAGAGATTTGTCCAAAAACACTGATTCATCCAGTAATGAAACAATTGAAGTCTTTGAGTGAGTCATTGAATCATTCATTCAAGAGATTTGTCCAAAAACACTGATTCATCCAGTAATGAACCCAAAGTATGTTGGAAATGAACATTTATTAAAAGTGGAGTGTTCCTTTAATGGTTTAACGTTAGAAAGCAAAGAAATGAAGTAGTGCCCAAAACCAAAAAACGTCTGTTCCAATAAAAGAGCCTGACCCCTGTGCACATAACTCCTCTTGTTCTGCAGATAAAGCATCTGCCTTCCATGCCACGCTGGTGTCCGAGCGGCTGTCCCAGATCAAGCTTCAGGACGTATCCCATGATGCCCGGCGCTGCTCTGAGGGTCAGGGCTGTGGGACCGGAGGCTGCTGCTCCTCCAACCGGTGCGTTACAGCTGCCACACTCACTCTGAAGCTGTAGTTTAAGGGCACTTTCACACCCGACCACTGTCTGGACCAAACTCAACTAAGGTTTGGTTCGTTTCTAGTGTCAAAGCATTTTCTGTACGGTTCAGACTCTCAGAACATTTACAGGAAGTTCCTGTTTATGTTTAAATATTATAACGTTATCTTTATATTTCATCTCGGCTATATTGATTATGAAAAGTGCAAAAATGCGCAATATGTCAGAAGGTCAGACATGATTTTGACCACTTCATTACGTTTTGTAGAAAGCCTTTCTTTAAAGTAAATTTGGTTTTGTATGAATTGTATCTTAATTTTAATCAATGTTTCATCAGCCAATCGCCTGGATTTAAAGGGTTAGTTCACCCAAAAATGAAAATTCTGTCATTAATTCCTCACCCTCACGTCGTTGGACACCCGTCAGACCTCCGTTCATCTTCAGACACAAATGAAGATATTTTAGTGTAAAGCTGATGCTGAGAAAGGCTTCAGATAGGCCTCCATTGGCATTCAGTACATTTACACTCACAAGACCCATAAAAGGCACTAAAAACGTCGTTACAAAGTCCATCTCACCACAGTGACTCTACAATAATTTTACGAAGCGACGACAATAGTTTTTGTGCGCAAAAAAAATCAAAATAACACCTTTATCCAGCTTGTTCTTGTCTTCTGTGTGTGTCTCCACGACGCATGCGCGAGAATATGAGCAGATCCGGCGTTTGGACACATGACCCAGAAGAGATTTGTTTACGAGCAGAGGAAGACGCGCGTCTCAGCTGTTGAATTCTACACTGATCGTGCTTTAGGTCTCGGCGTAGTTCTCAAAATGGGACTAAAGTGTGCATTTCATGAATTCCCGAACGCCGGATCTGCGTCATATTCTCGCGCATGCGTCGTGGAGACACACACGGAAGACAAGAAGAGGTTGGATAAAGGTGTTATTTAGATTTTTTTTGCGCACAAAAACTATTGTCGTCGCTTCGTAAGATTATTGTAGAGTCACTGTGGTGAGATGGACTTTGTAACGACGTTTTTAGTGCCTTTTATGGGTCTTGTGAGTGTAAATGTACTGAATGCCAATGGAGGCCTATCTGAAGCCTTTCTCAGCATCAGCTTTACACTAAAATATCTTCATTTGTGTCTGAAGATGAACGGAGGTCTGACGGGTGTCCAACCACATGAGGGTGAGGAATTAATGACACAATTTACATTTTTGGGTGAACTAACCCTTTAATTTTCATGTGTCTGTAATGAGTGTTTTATTGGTTGTTGTCTCCGCAGATCATCATTTTGTGGGGTTTGTAAGCCTGTATTAACTCTAGTGTGGAGTTTTTCTACAATATTCTCTCGTCATGACAGTAAAACGGGGCATTCTGGTCAGTCTACTGCAGTATTTCCTCTCAATCAGTAGAAAATGTGGTTAACATCCGGTCATGAACAGGGGAAAACAATACCGTGAAACCCATATAATTTTGAAAAATACCGTGATATAAATTTTTGGTTATACCGCCCAGCACTAACCGAATGTGTAAAATGTATCTCAACATGAGCTTGGCTTTGGACCTTCAGGTGTGAAGCGGGTCAGTAGTTGATGTGCCTCTGATGTGTTGCAGGTCAGCTGTGCATCAGGACCTGAAGACACTGGTGTGTTACAGCTGTGGACTCACCATCAAGGACATGGTGAGGAGCTCATGCCATCTGGAGCTGTGTGTACCGGTCCACTTAAAGGGTTAGTTCACCCACAAATGTAAATTGTGTCATTAATGACTGAGCCTCATGTGGTTGGACACCCGTCAGACCTCCGTTCATCTTCAGACACAAATGAAGATATTTTAGTGTAAATCTGATGCTCTGAAAGGCCTCCATTGGCTCAACTTTACACTCTCAAGACCCTTAAAAGACACTAAAGACTAAAGTTACAAAGTCCATCTCACTACAGCGGCTCTACAATAACTTTATGAAGACGAGAATAGTTTCTGTGCGCAAAAAAACCCTAAATAACGACTTCTATAGTGATGACGATTTCAAAGCACTGCATCATGAAGCTTCGAAGCGTTATGAATCAGTGAGTCGATTCATGATTCGGATCGCGTGTTAAACGGCCAAACTGCTGAAATTTGGCGATTCAAACCGCTGAATCGACTCACTGATTCATAACACTCTGAACTGCTGAATCGATTAGCTGATTCATTACGCTCTGAACCGCTGAATCGACTCACTGACTCCGCTGAATCGACTAACTGATTCATAATGCTCTGAACCGCTGAATCGACTCACTGATTCATAACGCTCTGAACCGCTGAATCGACTCACTGATTCATAACACTCTGAACTGCTGAATCGATTAGCTGATTCATTACGCTCTGAACCGCTGAATCGACTCACTGACTCCGCTGAATCGACTAACTGATTCATAATGCTCTGAACCGCTGAATCGACTCACTGATTCATAACGCTCTGAACCGCTGAATCGACTCACTGATTCATAATGCTCTGAACCGCTGAATCGACTCACTGATTCATAACGCTCTGAACCGCTGAATCGACTCACTGATTCATAACGCTCTGAACTGCTGAATCGACTCACTGATTCATAACGCTCTGAACTGCTGAATCGACTCACTGATTCATAACGCTCTGAACTGCTGAATCGACTCACTGATTCATAACGCTCTGAACCGCTGAATCGACGCACTGATTCATAACGCTCTAAACTGCTGAATCGACTCACTGATTCATAACGCTCTGAACCGCTGAATCGACTCACTGATTCATAACGCTCTGAACCGCTGAATCGACTAACTGATTCATAATGCTCTGAACCGCTGAATCGACTCACTGATTCATAACGCTCCGAACCGCTGAATCGACTCACTGATTCATAACGCTCTGAACCGCTGAATCCACTCAGTGATTCATAACGCTCTGAACCGCTGAATCGACTCACTGATTCATAACGCTCCGAACCGCTGAATCGACTCACTGATTCATAACGCTCTGAACCGCTGAATCCACTCAGTGATTCATAACGCTCTGAACCGCTGAATCGACTCACTGATTCATAACGCTCTGAACCGCTGAATCGACTCACTGATTCATAACGCTTCGAAGCTTCATGATGCCGTGTTTTGAAATCGTCATCACTATATAAGTCGTTATTTAGGGTTTTTTTGCGCACAGAAACTATTCTCGTCTTCATAAAGTTATTGTAGAGCCGCTGTAGTGAGATGGACTTTGTAACTTTAGTCTTTAGTGTCTTTTAAGGGTCTTGAGAGTGTAAAGTTGAGCCAATGGAGGCCTTTCAGAGCATCAGATTTACACTAAAATATCTTCATTTGTGTCTGAAGATGAACGGAGGTCTGACGGGTGTCCAACCACATGAGGGTCAGTCATTAATGACACAATTTACATTTTTGGGTGAACTAACCCTTTAAATAGCCCTACAGTGTGACATTTTACTCAACACTGTGTTGGAAAAATACACTGATCAGCATAACATTATGACCATTATAACACTGAGTATCTCTTCATCACGGCACCTGTTAGTGGGGGGGAAATAGACGGTTTCAACGGCAACAACATAAACAAACGCGCTTCGGTGGCCCAAACTTCACTTCCGGTAGACATCTGCAAACAATCAATAACAACAGAGGCTGCGTTATCATCAGTGTTGGGGAAAGTTACTTTGAAAAGTAATTCATTACAATATTGCGTTACTCCCTTAAAAAGTAACTAATTGAGTTACTTAGTTACTTTTTAAGAAAAGTAATGCGTTACGTTACTTTTGCGTTACTTTTTCTAACCTGGGCTGGGCTTGTTTTTTTCTTTTCTTTTCTTTTTTTTGTGTAACGGTAAAGACGTCTTCATACTAAAATGTAAATAATGCGCCCCAGGCGGAGGTAAAGATGCAGATTCCCTCATGAACACTAGAGGGCGCAGCTCTGGAGAATGGAGAAGAGGACGCAGGAGAAAAAAATTACACCAATAAAAACAAAAATCTAGTCATTTTCATCATCAAAGGTCAGCAGCAAGACATTGGTCAATTAAATATAAAGGTAGATTATGCATAAAAATAGTTGTTTTATTTAACATTTAATTATTGGAGGTTTGCATAGTACTCTGATTTTGCATTTGACTGATTTTATTCATTTTGAGGAGGACAGAATCTTTATTGTGCAAGTGAGATAAAGAAATGCTCACATTTAGTCTAGAACTACAATAACCATCATGTTCACACACACACACACACACACACACACACACACACTCACACACACACACACACACACACTCACACTCACTCACACACACACACACACACACACACACACACACACACACACACACACACACTCACTCACACTCACACACACACACACACACACACACACACACACTCACTCACACTCACACACACACACACACACACTCACACTCACTCACACACACACACTCACACACACACACACTCACACACACACACACACACACACTCACACTCACTCACACACACACACACACACACACACACACACACTCACACTCACACACACACACACTCACTCACACACACACACACACTCACACACACACACACACACACACACACGCCTCTGCATTAACTCTCAACATGAGGGCAGGACAGCTGTCAGTCAAATTAATGTGAAAAAGTAACTTTTGTTGTAAATTTGAAAAGTAATGCGTTACTTGGAAAAAGTAATATTATTACGTAACTCAAGTCACTTGTAATGCGTTACTCCAACACTGGTCATCATCTTTCATTTTAATTGTGCAACATTATCTTAATTTATATGTTTTTATTGTTTCAGCATGTTTATTATAATCTCCAATATTTCAGTCTCCATTGGGGGAAACGCCTCCTCAAAGGCAGAGTTTCCTCATCCTCATAAGACCTTAGAAAATGATCTCGTGTGTCTGAAGATGAACGAAGGTCTTGTGGGTTTGGAACGACATGAGGGAGAGGAATCAATGACAGAATGGACACTTTAAAGATCACCTAATGCCGTTACCGATATAAACGTTCTATAACATAACATCAGAATAACATGTTTCTTTCATCATAGAGGATTAATGTTGGGAAACTGAAACTTGTAAAGAACCGTATTTGAGATTGATTGTATATGAATACATCACGAAACTCCCTCCCTCGCTCTGTGTGCACTGTCCTGATTCAATCACTAATCGTGTTAATGCCGAGTGTAAACACAGCCAGAGGAAGTTAAGAGTAGATTATTTCTGATAACAAGCAAAATATGTAAATAACACACAAGCTGCTGGTATGCAGTCAGACTGGAGATTTATGGAGCATTCAAGGCTTTTGCACTGGTGTCATTCTCTCTGCTCGATCGTTAATATTTATATCATGCTATCCAAGAATAGTATGTCAAAAATGTGTGTTCTGCTTAGTAGTGTGCCATACTATCCCCTAGTGTCCACATAATCGAGCTTACATCCGATGAAACCGTCTATATTAGGCAGCAAGTGAACATTTCGTCCTCAGAGTTGATGTGTTAGAAGCACAAATGCTTCAGGAACGGTTTGAGGAGCACAACAACGACTTTGAGTCCAAATTCCCCAGATCTCAATCCAATCGAGCATCTGTGGGATGAGCCGAACAAACAAGTCCCATCCACCTCGCAACTTACAGGACTTAAAGGATCTGCTGCTAATATCTTGGTGCCAGAAGCACAGCTTCAGGGGTCTAGAGGAGTCCATGCCACCAACACAATATTAGGTCATAATGTTATGCTTGATCGGTGTATATAATTAGGCAAGTTAAGTTTATTTGTATAGCACATTTCATACACAGTGGCAATTCAAATGAAATTAAAATATTTGTAAGTGAATCAAATAAAAATAGTATAACCCGTATCTGGAGTTGAAGAAAATTGAGAGTCAGGTTTACGGTAAAAATATTAGTCAGGTAACATAATTAATGTAAACGTGCTCTTTCCCACAGGGAGATGTCGACACACTTCCACCTTACATCATAACAGAGGCGGAGAAACGGCACAAAAGGTGATCATTTACTCACTCCTCTCCTTCTGTGGCTCTTTTCTTCTCTAGCTCCATTCGCTAGAAATAAAAGAGGATTTGGGGCAGCAAAGTTCGGCGTCTCCTTCATGAGCCGCTCACAACACCATCATATGCACACACACATCAAACACATTTAACACACAGTATTGTTATGGATGTTCTGTCGCAAAATATCCGTCATAAAAGCCGTTTCAGTCTTAAAAATGACGACTAATTGTATCGTTTTATATATACACACCAAACTTACTATAAGTTAGACTCACTAGCAATGTTTTCCATCCAAAGTTGTGAATTTATTATATTATTTATCTACACTCACCTAAAGGATTATTAGGAACACCTGTTCAATTTCTCATTAATGCAATTATCTAATCAACCAATCACATGGCAGTTGCTTCAATGCATTTAGGGGTGTGGTCCTGGTCAAGACAATCTCCTGAACTCCACACTGAATGTCGGAATGGGAAAGAAAGGAGATTTAAGACATTTTGAGCGTGTCATGGTTGTTGGTGCCAGTATTTCACAATCTGCTCAGTTACTGGGATTTTCACGCACAACCATTTCTAGGGTTTACAAAGAATGATGTGAAAAGGGAAAAACCTCCAGTATGCGGCAGTCCTGTGGGAGAAAATGCCTTGTTGATGCTAGAGGTCAGAGGTCATGGGCCGACTGATTCAAGCTGATAGAAGAGCAACTTTGACTGAAATAACCACTCGTTACAACCGAGGTCTGCAGCAAAGCATTTGTGAAGCCACAACACACACAACCTTGAGGCGGATGGGCTACAACAGCAGAAGACCCCACCGGGTACCACTCATCTCCACTACAAATAGGAAAAAGAGGCGACAATTTGCACCAGCTCACCAGAACTGGACAGTTGAAGACTGTAAAAATGTTGCCTGGTCTGATGAGTCTGGATTTCTGTTGAGACATTCAGATGGTAGAGTCAGAATTTGGCGTAAACAGAATGAGAACATGGATCCATCATGCCTTGTTACCACTGTGCAGGCTGGTGGTGGTGGTGTAATGGTGTGGGGGATGTTTTCTTAGTGCCAATTGGGCATGGTTTAAATGCCACGGCCTACCTGAGCATTGTTTCTGCCCATGTCCATCCCTTTATGAGCACCATGTCCCCATCCTCTGATGGCTACTTCCAGCAGGATAATGCACCGTCACAAAGCTCACATCATTTCAAACTGGTTTCTTGAACATGACAATGAGTTCACTGGACTAAAATGGCCGCCACAGTCACCAGATCTCAACCCAATAGAGCATCTTTGGGATGTGGTGGAACGGGAGCTTCGTGCCCTGGATGTGCATCCCACAAATCTCCATCAACTGCAGATGCTCTCCTATCAATATGGCCAACATTTCTAAAGAATGCTTTCAGCAGCTTGTTGAGTCAATGCCACGTAGAATTAAGGCAGTTCTGAAGGCGAAAGAGGGTCAAACACAGTATTAGTGTGTGTTCCTAATAATCCTTTAGGTGAGTGTATATTTCCCATCCAAACTTGTGAATTTATTATATTTTTTCATAGAGTTGAAGAGAACGAAAGCGTCACATCCTGATAAACTACCACCAAATATCCCTGTGGAAAGGGATAGGACAAGCCCCTTTTTTTTATAGTTGTGACGACCAGATGCTGTGATGTGATTGGTCCGCTGGTTAGTCCAGTTACGCCGTCACATGACTTGAGGAATTTATTCAGTAAATGTGTGTCCGGCGTAGTTTGTGTGCCGTTTTAATCAAATAAAAACATGATCAGACTCAATTAAGTGCATACATTCAAAAAAAAAAGTGCTTTTTTTTTTTCATGCAATGTCTCAAAATTCACATAAAAACATGTCCGCCGTGTGTCCCACAGGTCTCTGATGAAGAAGGAGATCAGCCAATACCTTCTGGAGGAGGACGACTAACACACGTCATATTTAAAGCCATGTCATACAATATCATTTCCATTTGCAAGTGAATAAAGTTATCATTTATAAACACTGCATGTGTTTGTGCTTGTTATATCAGAACCGCCCCTTTAAATCAATACAGCCGTTCATATATCCAGCAATAATTCAGTCGTTTGTACAGTATTTTAATTATGCAACAATCTTGAGTTCTGAGCGACTCGGCAATGAATTTGTACAGGCTCATTGATTTCTGAAGACAGAGGAAGCAAAGAGTGTGTGTGTGTGTGTGTGTCCCTGTGCATAAACATACAGTGGACATGAGCTGCATTTCAGACATTCAGCATTCCAGCACATAAAACAATAAAGCAGCAGATGTAGTTTGTGTTCCATGAGGAGAAATGATTCAAGTGTTCGAGCAGAAGCTGTAAAACCCGGACCGGAGTAATAAAACTGAGACTCTGACCTGTAAACACAATCCAGAAACAGCACATCTGGGTCATATTTCACCTCAAAAACACACAATCATAACAATAAATAACACATCTGCGTAATAGAATCATATACGGTCATTAAATGACAATAACTCTGCCTTCTTCTGAAAACAAAGCAACATGTGTGTGTGTGTGTGTGTGTGTGTAGAGTGCATGAATGTTTGCTTCAGAACTCATGGAGATGTATTTTGGGATTATTATGATTTGTGATGTGCAATATGATCATTGGTTTTCATGATAGTTGTGGAATATTTATGCTCTGATTTATCACTGAGTATGTGTTGGGCTTGCCTCTACGTTATGTAATATGTTAATGTTATAGTCATAAGAATCACTGAGAAACATCTGGATGTATTATAGAACAATCTTAATATACCCAAAAACACAGCTTCCTGTTATTCTGCGGTAAAATATGACCCAGGCGTAGTTTAGTGAGATTCACTCTAATAGTGTTTCGATTTCCACTTTGGAGGTCCTAATGTTCACTGAATCAGTCAGTCATTGAATCAGTCAGTCATTGAATCAGTCACTGAATCAGTCAGTCATTGAATCAGTCAGTCATTGAATAAGTCAGTCATTGAATCAGTCGCAGTCATTGAATCAGTCAGTCATTGAATCAATCAGTCATTGAATCAGTCAGTCATTGAATCAGGCAGTCATTGAATAAGTCAGTCATTGAATGAGTCGCAGTCATTGAATCAGTCAGTCATTGAATCAGGCAGTCATTGAATCAGTCACTGAATCAGGCAGTCATTGAATCAGTCAGTCATTGAATCAGTCATTGAATCAGTCACTGAATCAGGCAGTCATTGACTCAGTCAGTCATTGAATCAGTCGCAGTCACTGAATCAGTCAAACTGAGAAAGGCAGATTTTCAAGCTTTGCTGAAAACGAAACAGTTCAGTCAGAATAACACACGGAGGCTTAGCCTGACCCCGTCATCTCATCCAACCTCTGAGAAGCCACCGCAAAGAGTCCACCAGAGTCCATTAGAGTCCACCAGAGTCCACCAGAGTCCAATAGAGTCCACCAGAGTCCATTAGAGTCCACCAGAGTCCATTAGAGTCCACCAGAGTCCAATAGAGTCCACCAGAGTCCAATAGAGTCCACCAGAGTCCATTAGAGTCCACCAGAGTCCACCAGAGTCCATTAGAGTCCACCAGAGTCCACCAGAGTCCATCAGAGTCCACCAGAGTCCACCAGAGTCCATCAGAGTCCATCAGAGTCCACCAGAGCCGCTCTGTAGCGCTGGAGCAATGGCTCTAGACTCGCTGTTCATAATTCATGGCCTCATCCAGAGCAGTGGAGCTCCAGCCGCAGGACGTCCTGATGCGGCTTCAGTCCTGATTCTTCTCTCTAGTCCACTTGATCATGGTCTCTGGAGAGCGGTAGAGGAAGATGAGTTTGGAGTAAAGCTCTTCCTCCAGCTCCAGTTCTCCGGTTTCCCGCACCAGGAAAATGTCCATGCATATTTTGAGTATGCGGTCGACACAGGGCAGCTCTTCAAACATGATGGAGTGAGAGATCTCGCTGAAGAAGCCTCGCACGAACTTACCGATGACCAGAACCACCGACACGTACAGGCCCATGATCCTGCGGGAGAGAGAGAGAGAGAGAGAGAGAGAGAGTCAGCGGTCAGTCGATTCAGCGGTTCAGAGCGTTATGAATCAGTGAGTCGATTCAGCGGTTCAGAGCGTTATGAATCAGTGAGTCGATTCAGCGGTTCAGAGCGTTATGAATCAGAGTCGATTCAGCAGTTCGGAGCGTTATGAATCAGAGAGTCGATTCAGCAGTTTGGAGCGTTATGAATCAGAGAGTCGATTCAGCAGTTTGGAGCGTTATGAATCAGTGAGACGATTCAGCGGTTCAGAGCGTTATGAATCAGAGAGTCGATTCAGCAGTTTGGAGCGTTATGAATCAGAGAGTCGATTCAGCAGTTTGGAGCGTTATGAATCAGAGAGTCGATTCAGCAGTTTGGAGCGTTATGAATCAGTGAGACGATTCAGCGGTTCAGAGCGTTATGAATCAGAGAGTCGATTCAGCAGTTTGGAGCGTTATGAATCAGAGAGTCGATTCAGCAGTTTGGAGCGTTATGAATCAGTGAGTCGATTCAGCAGCAGTTTGGAGCATTATGAATCAGAGTCGATTCAGCAGTTCGGAGCGTTATGAATCAGAGAGTCGATTCAGCAGTTTGGAGCGTTATGAATCAGAGAGTCGATTCAGCAGTTTGGAGCGTTATGAATCAGAGAGTCGATTCAGCAGTTTGGAGCGTTATGAATCATAGAGTCGATTCAGCAGTTCAGAGCGTTATGAATCAGAGAGTCGATTCAGCAGTTCGGAGCGTTATGAATCAGAGTCGATTCAGCAGTTCGGAGCGTTATGAATCAGAGAGTCGATTCAGCAGTTCGGATAATTATGAATCAGAGTCGATTCAGCAGTTTGGAGCGTTATGAATCAGAGAGTCGATTCAGAGGTTCGGAGCGTTATGAATCAGAGTCGATTCAGCAGTTCGGAGCGTTATGAATCAGAGAGACGATTCAGCAGTTCGGAGCGTTATGAATCAGAGAGTCGATTCAGCAGTTCGGAGCGTTACGAATCAGTGAGTCGATTCAGCAGTTCGGAGCGTTATGAATCAGAGAGTCTATTCAGCAGTTCGGAGCGTTATGAATCAGTGAGACGATTCAGCAGTTCGGAGCGTTATGAATCAGTGAGTCGATTCAGCAGTTCGGAGCGTTATGAATCAGTGAGTCGATTCAGCAGCAGTTTGGAGCATTATGAATCAGAGAGTCGATTCAGCAGTTCGGAGCGTTATGAATCAGAGAGTCGATTCAGAAGTTCAGAGCGTTATGAATCAGAGTCAATTCAGCAGTTCGGAGCGTTATGAATCAGAGAGTCGATTCAGCAGTTTGGATAATTATGAATCAGAGAGTCGATTCAGCAGTTTGGAGCGTTATGAATCAGTGAGTCGATTCAGCAGCAGTTTGGAGCATTATGAATCAGAGAGTCGATTCAGCAGTTCGGAGCGTTATGAATCAGAGAGTCGATTCAGAAGTTCAGAGCGTTATGAATCAGAGTCAATTCAGCAGTTCGGAGCGTTATGAATCAGAGAGTCGATTCAGCAGTTTGGATAATTATGAATCAGAGAGTCGATTCAGCAGTTTGGAGCGTTATGAATCAGAGAGTCGATTCAGCAGTTCGGAGCGTTATGAATCAGAGTCGATTCAGCAGTTCGGAGCGTTATGAATCAGTGAGTCGATTCAGCAGTTCGGAGCGTTATGAATCAGAGAGTCTATTCAGCAGTTCGGAGCGTTATGAATCAGTGAGTCGATTCAGCAGTTTGGATAATTATGAATCAGAGAGTCGATTCAGCAGTTTGGAGCGTTATGAATCAGAGAGTCGATTCAGCAGTTCGGAGCGTTATGAATCAGAGTCGATTCAGCAGTTCGGAGCGTTATGAATCAGTGAGTCGATTCAGCAGTTCGGAGCGTTATGAATCAGAGAGTCTATTCAGCAGTTCGGAGCGTTATGAATCAGTGAGACGATTCAGCAGTTCGGAGCGTTATGAATCAGTGAGTCGATTCAGCAGTTCGGAGCGTTATGAATCAGTGAGTCGATTCAGCAGCAGTTTGGAGCATTATGAATCAGTGAGTCGATTCAGCAGTTCGGAGCGTTATGAATCAGTGAGTCGATTCAGCAGCAGTTTGGAGCGTTATGAATCAGAGAGTCGATTCAGCAGTTCGGAGCGTTATGAATCAGAGAGTCGATTCAGCAGTTCGGAGCGTTATGAATCAGAGTCAATTCAGCAGTTCGGAGCGTTATGAATCAGAGAGTCGATTCAGCAGTTCGGATAATTATGAATCAGAGAGTCGATTCAGCAGTTCGGAGCGTTATGAATCAGTGAGTCGATTCAGCAGTTCGGAGCGTTATGAATCAGAGAGTCAATTCAGCAGTTTGAAGCACTCAAATGTCTGTTTTGTAAAGCTACCTCTGTAAAACAGGAAGTTATTTATTCATTTTTTCAGAAGTTGTAGCATATTCCTTTTGTAAAGCTACAGAACTTGTTTGACTCAATGTCTTGTAAATTTGAGCCGTGTGTTTATTAAAGGGTAACTAAACCCCTGCTCAGAGCTTAACTCCACCCACTGGCAATTTTTGTAAAATGCTGTAAAAGTGGGCGGAGACAGAGGGGATGAACCGAGGGCGGGGCTGAGCCGAGGGCGTGCACCTGAGACCCGCAGTGACGGATTGATTGACAGCTGTCAGACTCGCGAGTCGCAGAGATGGAGAATGACTGGAGTGACGCCAGCTTTGCAACAGAGCGGTCATTTCTCCACCTTCACCTGAAGTGGAGGAGGGTGGATTGTCTGTAACAGACACAAACCCAGAGCCTTATCAATGCGAGCCGCTGCTCAAACTGCGTTAACTCCAGATGCCGACGATGCTAGTGAAGCAGCAGCGCAAGAGAACTGAACTAATCTATCTGCGTCCGCTGCAACCACTGGCGTGTCAGGGTTTGAAAGCACGTCTCATGTATGAAAATTATCTGTACACATGACGGGCGGCAATAATATCGCAAGAAAAGCCTGACGTGTACTGACAACTGCATTATTTAACCGTATTTTCTTCATTACAATGTTAAAGCAAGTGTCAAGTCAGTTTCATTCATAATGTTTCCCCTTCATGTAACATGACAGTTCATACTGGAGTGAAGCCGCTCTCATCGTGTGATTGGGGGAAACATTAGGGCGTGGTGAGCTCGTGCTAGGAGGCGTGGCTAGTGAGCCGTTAGTGATCCTACCACAACGTCCAATAGGAAAATTCAACTGCAGTAGCCACCGTTCACCTTAAGAGGGCAGCACTTTTACACCATATTTTATAGAATTAAAACACTTTATACTCAAATGTCAAAACATTTACTCGAATCAATGAACAGCATTAATAAAGCCCCAGTATTACAGATCATTGATCAAAAGTTGGTTTAGGGTTTAGTTACCCTTTAAGGTCTTCAATAGCCTGGGAAAACCCAGACAACTTCCGGCAAATTTAGATTTGCTCTGCAAGTAGTCTGGCAAAGAGCCCATTCAAACCCATTTCTAAGCCCCAGAAATCGCAGCACCAATCAGAAACGTTGAGGCTTTACACGATGACGACAGCACAGCGACAGTGAAGCAGATTCTGTACACTGACTACAAAGATGGATGCAGCAGTGGAACATCACTATCAGCTATCGCGGCTGTTTTAAGCGATTTAAACTGTTCCATTCCGTTAAAACCAGAGCAAAGAACAACACAAGAAGCCTTCATATCTAAAAAAGATGTTATCGCTGTCTTACCGACTGGATTCGGCCAAAGTCTGATACCAGCTTATCTTAGCGAGAGCCCTCTGGTAGTGTTAATGTTTCACAAAATATAGTTTTAAGTCCTTTTCAGGCGAGAATGTAGTTGTTTAAAGCTCAAATCTGTGGTTTATTTATAAAGAGAGCGCCTTTTTGAAAATTTGATCTGCCGTTTTCGGGAGTTGTGAGCTCCAGTGGACCAGCGGCGCTCAATCGCTCATCAACCCCACCGAGAGGCTCCTTTCCTCGGCCAGTCCTTCTGCCGTCTGCCGCTGGCTCTGATGTCAAGATATGATTCGTCTTGTGTAGATCTAACGGCTGATCTTTGCTCTCATTAATCTATCATTTGTTCCCTGACAGATTGTCTGTGGGCAAAGTGAAGTTTCATAACTTTATATTTGTAAGCTATTAAACTTTACCGTTGTAGTCTCCTAGCGCTGACTTCTTTGACTGAATTGCTTTATGTATTGTATAGCTTCTTATACCTTTTACTTATACTTTTAAAATGGATATTGATCACGCATTAAACTAACATTTAACAAAAAGAGACTGGGTTTTGTTTTATGTCATATCTCATTGTATTACAGTGATAATCATAGGCTATATTATGCACACATGATATTACATGTTTTTATTTTTAATGTAAACGAAAAGAGGCCGGGTTTTTTAAATATTTCGTTTTGTTATATACATGCATTGAAGATAATATGCATTGCCTTCACTACATTTGTGTGGCTATAATATGTTTAATATTAACTATTACCGGCATCGGGAGTTCATTCTCCGGAGTCAAACTTGGTAAGTCACGGACGCAAGTCAGAAGTTCGCGTACGAAATATGTCATAAAACACCACTGCCTCATTTCATAAAAAACAAACAAACAACTTAAACATATTAGCCACACACATGTGGTTCAGGCAACGGGTAGCTAGGCCTACATTCATTATCTTATATATTTATAATAAAACGAAGTATAAAACACCATGCCTCTTTTCGTTTACATTTTAAAAATAATATATTAAACATTAATATGTGGTTTAGGTAAGGTGACCAGATTTCTGAAATGGAAACCGGGGACATTTCCTATTTGAGAACACAAGTACAGACAAGAACACATATCGAGAGACGGCCAAATGTTTCTCCGTCGCTCTGCATCCGTCATCTCCCTCATCGCTCTGATTGGTTTTAGGTCTATCCAATTGCGCCGAGAGGCATTTGAGCGACGCCCGTTGGTGACGCCCCTTTGGAAATGATTTGTCTATGAAGCTTTGCCAGACCATAACTCAGTTACTACTGAGAATGGTCTGGTTTTAACCAGGCTAGGTCTTCAATAAAACAAGATGAGAACTGAAATATTCCCAGCACTTTCTGTGATGTAGTGCTTTTTTTCTCTTTTTCATCAAACCGCAGTTTTTGCAAGTTCCCACAATTTTATCGCATAAATATCCCGCATTTTCCATCGCATTTTTTAAGAAAACGTGCCGCATAATCAAGGATTTTTGCCCGTAACAATCACAAAAACCCCTGCAGTAAATCTCATGGAAGGGAATGGAGGTGGTGTACCCATATCCTGCCAGGAAGCCCAAACTCGGAGGGCTGACTTTATCATTGAAGATGACCATGGGTAAGACGCCGCAGGAGCCGCTGCAGTCTGCGATACTGATGTCCCACCACTCCTGAGCTCCAGTGGTGTTCACTGAGGCTTCCCTCATCAGAGACAGAGTCACGTTCTGATACCCGTCCTCCCCGCCTGCAGGACACACAGGTCACAGGTCAACTCGTATATTCTCATGTGTTGTTAAGAGTCATGTGTGTCCCAAACAGGGGAGAAATCCTTCACAGCATCTTCGAGTCTCTCTTACCATCATACAGCTGACTGACCGGCTTCGCTTCTGCTCCATTAGGGGCTCGGATGTAGTTGGGAAACATGTGCGGAACAAGCCTAGGAGAGAACACAAATCAGAGAGATAGACACTTGCCAAATATGAGCCACAAAAAATGGTGTTGGAATGAATCATTCATTCAAGAGATACGTTCAAAAACACTGATTCATCCATTAATGAAACAAGTGAGTCATTGAATTGTTCATTCAAGAGAATCATAAAAAAGCTGATTCATCCAGTAATGAAACAAGTGAAGCCTTTGAGTGATTCACTTCACCTGATTTGTTCAAAAACACTGATTCATCCAGTAATGAAACAAGTGAAGCCTTTGAGTGATTCACTTCACCTGATTTGTTCAAAAACACTGATTCATCCAGTAATGAAACAAGTGAAGTCATTATGAGTGAGTCATTGAATCATTCACTCAAGAAATTCGTTAAAAACACTGATTCATCCATTAATAAAACAAGTGAAGTCTTTATGAGCGAGTCATTGAATCATTCACTCAAAAGATTTGTTCAAAAACACTGATTTATCCAGTAATGAAACAAGTGAAGTCTTTATGAGTGAGTCATTGAATCATTCATTCAAGAGAATCATAAAAAAACGCTGATTCATCCATTAATGAAAAAAGTGAAGTATTTATGAGTGAGTCATTGAATCATTCATTCAAGAGATTTGTTCAAAAACACTGATTCATCCAGTAATGAAACAAGTGAAGCCTTTGAGTGAGTCACTGAATCATTCACTCAAAAGATTTGTTCAAAAACACTGATTTATCCAGTAATGAAACAAGTGAAGTCTTTATGAGTGAGTCATTGAATCATTCATTCAAGAGAATCATAAAAAAACGCTGATTCATCCATTAATGAAAAAAGTGAAGTATTTATGAGTGAGTCATTGAATCATTCATTCAAGAGATTTGTTCAAAAACACTGATTCATCCAGTAATGAAACAAGTGAAGCCTTTGAGTGAGTCACTGAATCATTCACTCAAAAGATTTGTTCAAAAACACTTATTCATCCAGTAATGAAACAAGTGAAGCCTTTGAGTGAGTCACTGAATCATTCACTCAAAAGATTTGTTCAAAAACACTGATTCATCCAGTAATGAAACAAGTGAAGTCTTTATGAGTGAGTCACTGAATCATTCACGAAAAATATTTGTTCAAAAACACTGATTCATCCAGTAATGAAACAAGTGAAGTCTTTATGAGTGAGTGATTGAATCATTCATTCAAGAGATTTGATCAAAAACACTGATTCATCCAGTAATGAAACAAGTGAAGTCTTTGAGTGAGTCATTGAATCATTCACTCAAAAGATTTGTTCAAAAACACTGATTCATTCAGTAATGAAACAAGTGAAGTCTTTATGAGTGAGTCATTGAATCATTCATTCAAGAGATTTGATCAAAAACACTGATTCATCCAGTAATGAAACAAGTGAAGTCTTTATGCCTGATAAAAAATGTTTTAATACATTGGGACAATTAACATGTATTCAGAATTACGGGTCATGAGTGTATGGTGATGTGTGCCAGGAGAAGTGTGTGTTTTAATCTTACACAGGATCCTTCCGGTTCCCCAGCAGCAGCTCCGCCAGCTCGGCTCTGACCGGGTTCTGCTGGGCCAGGCTGATGGAGTGCCGCTCAAACGTGTGCTCCACCGTCCCACCCTTGCCCAGATCCCTGCACACACAGCACATGATGAGCGGAGGCAATCCTTCTCCATCAACCAGGGCTCATTTTCACTGCATATTTTGATTTAGGTTAAAGGCCTTTGCACACTGAGTCCGAAATTTCCGCATGCGTTTTTTCGTATTCGTGATCCGAAAAATTCGTCACGCACCTTGACCTTGCACACGGAGTCCGATGCGTATTAATGAATGCGTTATGAAAAAAAACGCGAAACAACACAAAATGCCGTCTTCCACCTCCTTATCAAGGATCTGCGGATTATCCAGACCGATTCAAAGCTGAATGTCAGTGGCTCAGTTTGAGGCTTTGCTAGCGATACTGGAGCCACATATTAAAAAGAAGACCAGCATCTCCAATCCTGAACAGAGACTGGCAGTGTCTAGAATCCGCGCGCGCGCACACACACGGTTTACAGGGAGTTGGTGTTCTATAATTATAGCTGTAATATTGTAGTATTTTTGATACAATAATATTTGTATATGTAGGTATCTGAGCACTGGCGATTCATTCCCCAGCACTGCCAGCAGGTTTAGTTTGGGCATCAGCTGTAGATGGAAAAACGGATGCGAAAAACGCAGAAAATTGAACCTGTTCCGATTTTTTTTTTGACGGACGAAAGTTTCGGAGGCAGTGTGCAAGCGTGATTGACATAACGTGAGGTCGAATTTATTTTTTGACGTGCGAAAATTTCGCATGCGAATTTCGGACTCAGTGAGCAAAGGCCTTCAGTCATAGTTTTTTGACTAAAATGCCATTTAGTTTTAGTCATATTTTAGTCGCCTGAATTGCTTTTAGTTTTAGTCTAGCTTTAGTCGACTAAAATCTAATGAGTTTAGTTAAATTGTAATACATTAAGCATTTAAGCATCACATAACCGACTGTCACTCGAACTGACATTTTGACATCATTTTGTTTTTGACATTAAAAATACACGAAAGAGCTCAATTCACTTTTTTGGTTTTTAAAAACATCTATAGTTTTTATAACTTTGTATTTCTGTTTTAGTCAGTATATCAGGTTAAGCTAAAGCTTCAAATAAGTTAGTTTATTTATTTATGTTTTTTAATTTCAGTTAACATTTATTTAACTTCAAGTAACAAAGATTTTTTTAATGGTTTTAGTGAACTATTATAACCCTGATACTTTATTGAATATGTGTCTAATACTGGTCTTTCCTCCTGACTATGAATTAAATGGGAATTAAATTAAATATAGTTTATTGTGTAACCAAAAACGAATATATAATGTGTGACTTTTAATTATAAACAAGCTGGAAATACACCAGGACTCTTATTTTGAAATGTCTGGGCCTCTATTGCAGTTGCAGGAGCTCATTCAAGTTCAGGAGATAAAATATGCGTCATTACAACCGTCTAAAACACATTACTATATAAACATCATAAAGTAAACATTCATCAGCATTAGTTCATAATCAATATCCTGTCATAAATGTGTGTTATTGATTGAGCTGGTCTGGAGCTGGATTGGGGATGAGCCGTGTTTTCCAGCGGTTAGATCAGCATCTGTTACACAGATCATCAGTTCTGACCTCATCTCTTCCCTAATCCACCCTCACTAACATCTTCTCGTTTTTATTTGTTGACGAAAATTATTCATCAACGAAATTAAAGGGTTAGTTCACCCAAAAATGTAAATTCTGTCATTAATTCCTCACCCTCATGTGGTTGGACACCCGTCAGACCTCCGTTCATCTTCAGACACAAATGAAGATATTTTAGTGTAAAGCTGATGCTGAGAAAGGCTTCAGATAGGCCTCCATTGGCATTCAGTACATTTACACTCACAAGACCCATAAAAGGCACTAAAAACGTCGTTACAAAGTCCATCTCACCACAGTGACTCTACAATAATTTTACGAAGCGACGACAATAGTTTTTGTGTGCAAAAAAAAATCAAAATAACACCTTTATCCAACTTGTTCTTGTCTTCCGTGTGTGTCTCCACGACGCATGCGCGAGAATATGACGCAGATCCGGCGTTCGGGAATCCATGAAATGCTCACTTTAGTCCCATTTAGAGAACTACGGCGAGACCTAAAGCACGATCAGTGTAGAATTCAACAGCTGAGACACGCGCGTCTTCCTCTGCTCGTAAACAAATCTCTTCTGGGTCATGTGTCCGAACGCCGGATCTGCTCATATTCTCGCGCATGCGTCGTGGAGACACACACGGAAGACAAGAACAAGCTGGATAAAGTCGTTATTTTGATTTTTTTTGCACACAAAAACTATTGTCGTCGCTTCGTAAAAGTATTGTAGAGTCACTGTGGTGAGATGGACTTTGTAACGACGTTTTTAGTGCCTTTTATGGGTCTTGTGAGTGTAAATGTACTGAATGCCAATGGAGGCCTATCTGAAGCCTTTCTCAGCATCAGCTTTACACTAAAATATCTTCATTTGTGTCTGAAGATGAACGGAGGTCTTACGGGTGTCGAACGACATAAGGGTGAGGAATTAATGACAGAAGTTTCATTTTTGGGTGAACTAACCCTTTAACCCTGCCATCAAACTGACCTCTGGAAGGTCCAGTCCAGACGGAGGGTCATGTCTCCAGTGCTGGCGAGCAGCTCCTTGATGAGCTCCTGTCTGCTGGGGGGGCTGATCTGCCACACCGACCCTGAACTGCCCTCAATGTTGGCCGTCACGATGTCTTCATAACTGTACATGGTGATAAACTGCATGGCCACCTGCGGACACACACAGCACACGGACATATTCTCACTATATGAGCCATAAAACCTGATGCATGAAATATAAAACTCAACGGAAAACACTTTAAAGCTACACTGTGTGATATTTTCCCCCATCTAGTGGTGAACTTGTATATGACCATCCAGTGAATATTAGTTTCTGTTCTTCTCAATTCCGATTTCGTTTTAACTCCTACGGTGGCCGATTTAGTCCAAGATTAACATGGCTTCCAGTTCGACCTCGTCCACATTGGACACGGTTTCATCGAGTGTTAAAACGCCAAAGGCCAAGCTTGAATTTACGGGAATGTCCCTCTTTGGCTAATGTACTTTCAAGATGGAGGAGCAACATGGCGACCCGCATTCGAACCCTCACCCGTATGTATTTACAATGGCATATTATAAACTTACGAGAATACTTTATTACTTGAAAGAAGTAAATATACATTAATGAGCACATATATTTTTGAAAGAACTAAGTGTTTTTAGCTAATAATAAAGTAAAAAAGTTACACAGTGTAGCTTTAAAGAAATTGTTCCATTGCAAAAACTGGAGTTGTTCCATTGTTCCATATGAAAGACATCCTAACAGTTGCACACATATATAAAACATGTTTCCAACTGTCACACATAAACATGACGTTCCATTTTTAGTCACTGAATCATTCATTCAAGAGATTCGTTCAAAAACACTGATTCATCCAGTAATGACACAAGTGACAGCTGCGGTGTGTGTGATTGACAGCTGCGGTGTGTGTGGCTGCGGTGTGTGTGATTGACAGCTGCGGTGTGTGTGATTGACAGCTGTGGTGTGTGTGATTGACAGCTGCTGTGGTGTGTGTGATTGACAGCTGTGGTGTGTGTGATTGACAGCTGCGGTGTGTGTGATTCACAGCTGTGGTGTGTGATTGACAGCTGCGGTGTGTGTGATTGACAGCTGCGGTGTGTGTGATTGACAGCTGCGGTGTGTGTGATTGACAGCTGATGTGTGTGTGATTGACAGCTGCGGTGTGTGTGATTGACAGCTGCGGTGTGTGTGATTGACAGCTGTGGTGTGTGTGATTGACAGCTGTGGTGTGTGTGATTGACAGCTGTGGTGTGTGTGATTGACAGCTGCGGTGTGTGTGATTCACAGCTGTGGTGTGTGTGATTCACAGCTGTGGCGTGTGTGATTGACAGCTGCGGTGTGTGTGATTGACAGCTGCGGTGTGTGTGATTGACAGCTGCGGTGTGTGTGCGGTGTGTGTGATTGACAGCTGCGGTGTGTGGTGTGTGTGATTGACAGCTGTGGTGTGTGTGATTGACAGCTGTGGTGTGTGTGATTCACAGCTGCGGTGTGTGTGATTGACAGCTGTGGTGTGTGTGATTGACAGCTGCGGTGTGTGTGATTGACAGCTGCGGTGTGTGTGATTGACAGCTATGGTGTGTGTGATTGACAGCTGCGGTGACTCACAGCGTTCTTGTTGAACTGGTTGCTGAGCCGGCTGTAGTCGCGTTCGCTGAAGGGCTGGATGGACTGTTGCTGCACACTCATCGTGAATAAAGGCTGACGGAGAACAAACACCAATCAAATCTCACATCTCACAGTATCATATCAATATCAGAGCAGTATTTACCTCATAACCGCCCAGCTTGACTGTGACGGTGACATCGACGGGATGGTTGACCACGCCCACTACAGATTTAACCAATGAGATGAAGAGTAGCGGGAACCAGATGATGCAGATGAGGAAGAGGATGATGATGCCGCCCATCCCGTACTTCACTATCTTCTTCTTCTTCTGTCCTTTTGGTTGGGGATATTTCTGCAGAGAGACAGTTTAATCAAGGACACATTTGATTATTATACAGTACAGTTTTACATTATAATTAAATGATGAATATTGCAGAGGTACAGGAGAGCTGAAGCCGGGGATCATCCTCAGGTAGCCAAACATAAAATATTCCATAAACCATAAGATTGGACATTTTTGCGACCCTGTTTTCTTCTTCTGAGCCAAAGTCTGAACAATATCTCATGCTAGAGCTTTAACGCTACAAACTCAGACTTCTGATATTCCTAAAAATGAAGATTACAAATCATAAAAAGCCCATAGACTTTCATTGAGGGGGTCGAAACTTTAATACAATAATTCTAATCTAGCTTCATCCACCACATATCTATCACTGGCAAAGCCTAGCAACTAGCTTAGGACATTAGCAAACATGCTGATTTATGCTAGCAAAACATGTTAAATCATGCTAGCAACATCATGTATGCTACCAACATGTTAAATCATGCTACCAACATTATTTTAATGCTAGCAACATCATGTATGCTACCAACATGTTAAATCATGCTACCAACATGTTAAATCATGCTACCAACATGTTAAATCATGCTACTAACATGTTAATTAAATGCTAGCAACATCATGTATGCTACCAACATGTTAAATCATGCTACCAACATTATAATTTAATGCTAGCAACATCATGTGTGCTACCAACATGAAAATTCATGCTACCAACATGTTAAATCATGCTACCAACATGTTAATTTAATGCTAGCAACATCATGTATGCTACCAACATGTTAAATCATGCCACCAACATGTTAATTCATGCTATCAACATGTTAAATCATGCTACCAACATGTTAAATCATGCTACCAACATGTTAAATCATGCTACCAACATGTTAATTCATGCTACCAACGTGTTAATTCATGCTACCAACGTGTTAAATCATGCTATCAACATCATGTATGCTACCACTGCTAACATACTAATTCATGCTAACAACATACTAATTAATGTTAATAACATGTTAAATAATACCAGCAACATGTTAATTCACGCTACCAACATGCTAAATCGTGTTAACAACATGCTAATTTAATGCTAGCATGCTAATTCATGCTCACAACATACTAATTCATGTTAACAACATGTTAAATGATGCTATCAACATGTTAATTCACGCTACCAACATGCCTAATCGTGCTAACAACATGCTATAAACATGTTAATTCAGGCTCACAACATGTTAAACCGTGCAAGCAAAATGCTAAATCCTTCTGGCAATGTGCTAATTCATGTCGGAACATGCTAGTAACTTGCTAGCAAAACATGTTAATTCATGTTACCAAAGTCCAGAGTAAAACATCTGTTCTCTATGTGAATAAATAGTAAAGTGTGATTTATTCCTGTGATCAAAGCTGAATTTATCATCATTCCTCCAGTCTTCAGCCTTCACTAATCATTCTCATATGAGGATCAACACACATTTATGATTATTATCAGTGTTGAACGCAGTTCTATTGATGAATAGAAAGTTCAAAAGTTGAATAAAGTTCAAAAGAACAGCGTTTATCTTCCTTTAGTATCATTATAGACATCTTTACTGTCGCTTTTGATCAGTTTAATGCGTCCTTGCTGAAGAAAAGTATTAATTTTGTTCATTTCGGTCCAAAAAAACCCAAATCTTACTGACCTCAAACTTTTGAACTGTAGTGTATATTACAGGGCTTACATTTTACATTTAAAATTAATACATAATTAATGATACAATACAAATGCTAGGTTAATTGTACGTCATATAGTAATTGATCAAACACATCTATACAGTCGGTACACTGCAAAAAAAAAAATTCTTACTTAGTATTTTTGTCTTGTTTTCAGTCCAAATATCTAAAAAATCTTACATCAAGAAGCATTTACTAGACAAGCAAAAGTTTTTGTCTTATTTAGGGGGAAAATAACTCAAAATTAAGGGAGTTTTTCTTAAAATAAGCTAAATAATCTGCCAATGGGGTAAGCAAAATAATCTTGTTTTCTGTTTGAATTAAAGCTACACTGTGTAACTTTTTTAGTTTATTCTTAGCTAAAAACACCTAGTTCTTTAACAAATATATGTGCTCATTAATGTATATTTACTTCTTTCAAGTAATAAAGTATTGTCGTAAGTTTATAATATGCCATTGTAAATACATACGGGTGAGGGTTCGAATGCGGGTCGCCATGTTGCCCCTCCATCTTGAAAGTACATTAGCCAAAGAGGGACATACCCGTAAATTCAAGCTTGGCCTTTGGCGTTTTAACACTCGATGGCACCGTGTCCAATGTGGGCGAGGTCCAACTGGAAGCCATGTTAATCTTGGACTAAATCGGCCACCGTAGGAGTTAAAACGAAATCGGAATTGAGAGGAACAGAAACTAATATTCACTGGATGGTCATATACAAGTTCACCACTAGATGGGGGAAAATATCACACAGTGTAGCTTTAAGATTATTTTGCTTACCCCATTGGCAGATTATTTTGCTTATTTAAGCAAAAACTCCCTTAATTTTGAGTTATTTTCCCCCAAAACAAGACAAAAACTTTTGCTTGTCTAGTAAATGCTTCTTAATGTAAGATTTTTTAGATATTTGGACTGAAAACAAGACAAAAATACTAAGTAAGAAAAGCATTGTTTGCAGTGTGGTGATGGGATATGGAAGTGTGTCCTCCATCTACCTTCTCCGTTTCGCGGCTGCACTTGATGATGAAGATGTTAGCGTAGATGTCCTCCACACACATCCAGTTGGAGAGAGAGAGCGTAGTATCCGTCCAAACCCAGTCCATCACGGCTCGAAGCTCAACTAGGAAAGGAACCAGCCGGAACCTGAGGAAACACAGGCCATCAGTTCCCCTGTCAGAAAGCAGCTGGTGAAGAGGACACTGGGAGAACGGGGAAGTGCCCACCCTTGGAAGAGGAAGAGGTTGAGATGATCGAATTTCTTGGTGAGGAAGTTTCCCAGGATTCGTGTTGGGTAGCCACAGCGGATCTGATAGGCCGACAGCGTGAAGTAGATGCACTTGAAGAAATACCACAGCTGGGCCACAGAGTTATGATTGAACGTCCTGTGGACATACAGGAAGTGATGTATACTCTCATTTGTCTCAGTCTATGTACAGTGAGGAAAATAAGTATTTGAACACCTGCTATTTTGCAAGTTCTCCCACTAAGAAATCATGGAGGGGTCTGAAATTGTCTTCATAGGTGCATGTCCACTGTGAGAGACATAATCTTAAAAAAAATACAGAAATCACAATGTATGATTTTTTAACTATTTATTTGTATGATACAGCTGCAAATAAGTATTCGAACACCTGTCTATCAGCTAGAATTCTGACCCTCAAAGACCTGTTAGTCTGCCTTTAAAATGTCCATCTCCACTCCATTTATTATCCTAAATTAGATGCACCTGTTTGAGGTCGTCTGCATACCCCATACAATCAGTAAGAATCCAACTACTAACATGGCCAAGACCAAAGAGCTGTCCAAAGACACTAGAGACAAAATTGTACACCTCCACAAGGTTGGAAAGGGCTACGGGGAAATCGCCAAGCAGCTTGGTGAACAAAGGTCCACTGTTGGAGCAATCATTAGAAAATGGAAGAAGCTAAACATGACTGTCAATCTCCCTCGGACTGGGGCTCCATGCAAGATCTCACCTCGTGGGGTCTCAATGATCCTAAGAAAGGGGAGAAATCAGCCCAGAACTACAGGAGGAGCTGCTCAATGACCTGAAAAGAGCTGGACCACCGTTTCCAAGGTTACTGTTGGTAATACACTAAGACGTCATGGTTTGAAATCATGCATGGCACGGAAGGTTCCCCTGCTTAACCCAGCACGTCCAGGCCCATCTTAAGTTTGCCAATGACCATTTGGATGATCCAGAGGAGTCATGGGAGAAAGTCATCTGGTCAGATGAGACCAAAATATAACTTTTTGGTCATAATTCCACTAAACATGTTTGGAGGAAGAAGAATGATGAGTACCATCCCAAGAACACCATCCCTACTGTGAAGCATGGGGGTGGCAGCATCATGCTGTGGGGGTGTTTTTCTGCACATGGGACGGGGCGCGACTGCACTGTATTAAGGAGAGGATGACCGGGGCCATGTATTGCGAGATTTTGGGGAACAACCTCCTTCCCTCAGTTAGAGCATTGAAGATGGGTCGAGGCTGGGTCTTCCAACATGACAATGACCCAAAGCACACAGCCAGGATAACCAAGGAGTGGCACTGTAAGAAGCAGATCAAGGTTCTGGCGTGGCCTAGCCCGTCTCCAGACCTAAACCCAATAGAGAATCTGTGGAGGAGCTCAAACTCCGGCCAGAAACCAGACTGATCTAGAGAAGATCTGTGTGGAGGAGTGGCCAAAATCCCTCCTGCAGTGCAAACCTGCTGAAAAACTACAGGAAACGTTTGACCTCTGTAATTGCAAACAAAGGCTACTGTACCAAATATTAACATTGATTTTCTCAGGTGTTCAAATACTTATTTGCAGTTGTATCATACAAAGAAATAGTTAAAAAATCATACATTGTGATTTCTGGATTTTTTTTTTTTTAGATTATATCTCTCACAGTGGACATGCAGCTATGAAGACAACTTCAGACCCTCCATGATTTCTAAGTGGGAGAACTTGCAAAATAGCAGGTGTTCAAATACTTATTTTCCTCACTGTAACTCCCTATATTTTCCTCCTTACCTCTCGGTGACAGCGGGAAGGATGAAGAACATCCACAGGTGGATCCCGAAAACCAGGATAATCTGGAAGATGAGTTTTCCCAAGATGCTCTTGCGCAAGTAGAGCGCGCGATCGATGATCATGGTGCTGAACTGAATGAGGAGCATGACGAGAAACGCCTCGGGGACCTGATCCTCGGACAGAGATGAGGCGATATCTGCAGCCGCAGAGTGTTTCTGGGACACAGCGAACATTCATACTCAAACACCGACTTCACACCGGTCACGTTTACACATTTCACTAGCCATTCGATTGGTTATAACTGTTTAATTTACACTTACAGTAAACCTGTCTCAGCAAAACAAATATAAATCCGATCTTCAATTCCCACAGTATATGTTAAGTTCACATCACTGGAAGCAACCGATATGAGCTGCAGTTGATTGAACATACGCTCAAGATCACAAACATGATCTGCACCAATTTTGGTGAAATTCAGTCCAGGACTTTTTGAAAGAAACTCAAAATGGTGGACAGCTAATTCGAGTATAATAGGCATAATTGGTAGAGTGGGTAAACCCAGCCAGATTTGCCGGCAATTTGATTTCGCCCGGCAACAATTTAGCGGGAACCAATCACAAACCGGCTTATCGACCTGGCGCGCTATAGACCCTTTTCACATTTCCGGGTTTCTCAGAGCGGAAGTCGTCATAGTTGGGTTAAATATTATAGCTGTGAATGAGAGAATACATTAAATATTTTTTTATGTGCAAATGTGCTCACATAGCAAAAGAAAAACGCCACAGTAGTGATTTCACAACTTTCAAAAAGAGGGAAAAAATGGAGTGAGATTGATAACGGTAGTGAAAAGAGAGAAATATGTAAATTATTACCATCACTCCCATAGACACTATTACTAAACACCCTCAACGCAGCAGTAAATTTTTTATTGTAACTTGATGCAAAAGTAATAAAATACAAAGTATTAGTGTTATAAATGTACATATATTTTTTTTTAAATGAAAATACAAAAAACGTTGCAGGATTTACGATATTGATGACTGTTAAAACGCGTCATCACCATCTGTGAAAAGGGTCTATTGGCGGGTTTAACACGATGACGGATAGAGAAGCGATGGATCGATGGTCTGATTGGTTGAAGGACTATCCAATTGCGTACAGAGTCATTTGAACTATGCCCATTGATCACTTCTCTTGTGCAGTAGAAAATACAGAGCAGACTCCCCAGACCAATGGGTCTGGTGATAGCCAGACAACATAATTGGTTCACTGTTCTCGGTATTACTCAAGGAATCTATCAAGACCAGTTTCATTAAAACAGGCAAAATTAATCAAACATTACTAGCATTTTTTAAAAAGTCCATTATACAATTTGACCAGGAGGTGGCACTGTTTCAAAACTTTTTGAGTACCTTCAGGGCATGGCTCTGATGACACATACAAAGTTTCATAATGATACGCTAAGGCATTCATAAAATATAGCATTTTACATCAAAATACTGTGCTGTAGTTAGCGCTAATTTCACGTTTTTTTCAATTATAGCGCCACCAAGTGGTGCAATCCCACCACTTTTGTTATGTGTACTCAGAGTGTGCTCACATAAAAGTGTGTCAAATTCTGTGAAAATATCTAATTTCGTTTTCGAGTAATAGACATTTATATTTATGAGCACATAAAGGATGACCCATGTCCGACTTGGAATTTTTTGCCACTTACAATCAAAATATGGACATTAGGCTTAAAATATTCAGTCAACTTGCTATGATTCCAAGTTTTCTACGGTGGTTTCGGTTCGATTGTAACAACGGTTTATGTTTTTCTATGTTCTATAAATATTCTATGAAAATATAATGTTTTTTTTACCCCTAGGAGTCTGAGCTGTTTTGGGGCCCTTTAGAAGTTTTGACATGCTCTGACATTTGTGCTTTTTTCAGTTGCTTATAAACACATTAATGGCAAAAGTGTAATTACACTGTATTCAGCACAAACTGAGCTACCATAATATGTGAGGAACATGTATGTATAACATTACATTTTTTAAGACACTCAAATAGGGCCACAAAACACACAATAGATCTGTGTCCACAAGACTTTTGACTAATGGGCGATGTTGCCTAGAGTTTTTGCTTCAAACTGATGTGAGAATCATTGTGTCTACTCATTCACATAAAACAATATATTTTGTCAGACACTTTTTCTTTACAAAGGCCGTATGCGAAGGTGTGTGAATGATCATGAATAATGCTGTGATTCACACCTGAGAGGACAAAAGAACCACATAATGAGCCGCATAATGAATATGCCTCTGGTATGTGACTTTGTACAACATTTATAAAAGTAGTAGTTTATTCACAATACAGTTAACAATATAAAGTGAGACACTAGTCTATATTGCGATCTGATTTAAGTGTGCTGACCTGCTTTTTTTATTTATTCATCAAAAATTTGACAAATTGTGTGAAATTCTGCATTATATTCCACATATCAGGAGTTTTATTCTACTGCGGCAGTTAGAGATCCATCCGTGGATAGATATAGATCCGGGTCGCTAAAGACCGGATTATGTAATAATGGCTGGCAAAACATTCATGCATTAAAAGGGTCTTTCATTGCAATTCTCGGAGGGCATTTACACCTGGTCTGTTCACGATCGGATAGCTATCCCATCAGAGTAAACGCATGAAGTGACCACAACAAGTCTAATTAATTTGGCATCCTAAATGTATTTGCACTATATTATTTGCATTTAGCATTGTTGTTGTCTTAAAGGGTTAGTTCACCCAAAAATGTAAATTGTGTCATTAATGACTGAGCCTCATGTGGTTGGACACCCGTCAGACCTCCGTTCATCTTCAGACACAAATGAAGATATTTTAGTGTAAATCTGATGCTCTGAAAGGCCTCCATTGGCTCAATGCACTTTACACTCTCAAGACCCTTAAAAGACACTAAAGACGTCGTAACAAAGTCCATCTCACTACAGCGGCTCTACAATAACTTTATGGAGTGACGAGAATAGTTTTTGTGCGCAAAAAAACCCTAAATAACGACTTATATAGTGATGACGATTTCAAAACACGGCATCATGAAGCTTCGAAGCGTTATGAATCAGTGAATCGAATCATGATTCGGATCGCGTGTCAAACTGCTGAATTACGTGACTTTGGCGATCCAAACTGCTGAATCGACTCACTGATTCATAACGCTTCAAACCGCTGAATCGACTCACTGATTCATAACGCTCCAAACTGCTGAATCGACTCACTGATTCATAACGCTTCAAACCGCTGAATCGACTCACTGATTCATAACGCTTCAAACCGCTGAATCGACTCACTGATTCATAACGCTTCGAAGCTTCATGATGCCGTGTTTTGAAATCGTCATCACTATATAAGTCGTTATTTAGGGTTTTTTTGCGCACAAAAACTATTCTCGTCTTCATAAAGTTATTGTAGAACCACTGTAGTGAGATGGACTTTGTAACTTTAGTCTTTAGTGTCTTTTAAGGGTCTTGAGAGTGTAAAGTTGAGCCAATGGAGGCCTTTCAGAGCATCAGATTTACACTAAAATATCTTAATTTGTGTCTGAAGATGAACGGAGGTCTGACGGGTGTCCAACCACATGAGGCTCAGTCATTAATGACACAATTTACATTTTTGGGTGAACTAACCCTTTAACTCGGATTGGGAATAATTACTTTAGGTTTCATTCAAAATCATGCCGTTCCTACACTCAAATCCTGTAGGCATTCCTTTAGGATATCTGGACTAGGGATATCCTTGAGTTTTCTGTACTCACTCCAAAAGCCCAGAAACCGAAGATGACGATGATGAAATCCACCACATCAGTGAGGAACATCAGCGCATAGACATCAGTCGCCGCCTGATACTCCGCATGCAGGATGTTCTGGAAGAATACACAGCTCGGCCTATAGACAGTCTTCACTCTGCGGAGAGGAATTACAAACACACCACAAGATCAAATGTTAAATGTGGCATTAAATCATGAATTACACGAGTTATGACCTGTGAATCAGCAGAGACATTACATCAACGATACTGTGTTATATATCAATTACTAGTTTCAAAATAGTTTTTAAAAAGTTGGAATTGTTTAATTGATGTTTCATATGAAGTGTCTTTATAAGTGTGTTATTTTATTCAATTGTAGGGCTTGTTTTATGGAGAGTTTGGTTCATCTTTTAACTGCAACTCTTCCTTTTAATAATACAAATGTGTCATTAAATGTTTAAAACTGATCCGAGATCAGGTGACAATCATATATAGACACTGGTTCATGGGTTCACAGAGATCATCGCCCCCTAGTGGCGAAATTAAACGTTTCTAAACAGTGATAACGTAACAAAGTCTCTTTGGCAGTTTGATACGCGCTCCGAATCAAACATGAATCACAAGGTTTTGAAGTGTTTCTAGAAAAAGAAAAAATGCCCCTTGAAATCAATTTGAGGGGGCAAATATTGCACCTTAATTACGATATATAGCAGATTTTGTGTCTCTAGATCAAACTCTCTAACGCAAAATTCCTAATTTCTAAAAACAAAATTCTTGTTTCCTCTAATTCCTTGGCTCAATACGGTTTGACTGCACCCTAAGGCGTCATTGAAAACCTTTCGCGCCAAAAAAGCTACTTTTTCGAACTTCAGTTCAGATCATCTATAGACCATGCTGTCAAAAAGTTATCAAAAGCTGTTTGAGAAACCCAACCGTTCTTGAATAACGAATTTGATGAAGAGCGTGCCAAATTGGAGCATTTCGCCACAGCGCCACCTACTAGTCAAAAGATACAAAAAATGTATAATTTGCCCAAAAATCATAAAAGTTGTCTTGTTAGATTCGGGGCTGCATGCTGAGAATTTTCCATATTGGTCAAGTTGGGCGTCGGCCATTTTGAATTTTGTAGTAAAATGCTGTATTTCGTGAACGCATTAGCGCATCGTTACGAAACTCGGTATGGGTCATCGGCACGATGCCCTGAAAGAGCCTGAGAAGTTTCGAGTCAGTGCCACCTAGTGGTAAAATCAAATATTCACATGCTTATAACTTTGGATTTGGTTGACGTATTTTCACAGGATATATTCACGTATATTCATCCCTAAATCAACCTAGATTCCTGAATACTTTGGTACCAAGTCCAACGATACCAAACACGCTAGGTTTGGTTTGTTCAATGTTGTGATTTAGCGGTTAAACAACTTTCATGAAAATCTTCGAAACAGTCCGATTGAGACAAAACCACCGTAGGAAAATCGGAATCATAGCGGGTTGACTATATGCCAATGGCCAAATGTCTAAATTTTGATACTAAGTCATAGTAATTTTTAAAATAGTAAGTAGTAATTTAGCAAAAAATGCAAGTCAAGTGTGGGTTATTTTTTATATGCTCATGAATACAAATGCCTATAACTCCTAAACGAAACAAGATATTTTTACCAAATTTGAGACACTTATGTATGGGGGCACTCTGAGGACACACCAAAAAGCACTTGGTGGCGCTATAATTGAACAAAACATGAAATTGGCTCCATACAACTCAATGTATTTATGGGTTTTCAACCTTTTTGCTTAAAATTGTCTCAATGTCATCACTCATTTTTGCAGTTGGTCTGCTGCTAGCTTATAACTGCTGCTTGCAGATATATATTTTAATGTTATTGTTATCGGTCCAATAAGAAAATTTGGCCGATATATTAAAGCAGATAAATAATGTATTATCTCCTTCAGCTGAGACACTTCACTGTTAACCATGATGGGTTTGAATTGCTTGAAATATGATTGGAATCACTTCAGAAAGGAAAATAAGTCAGTCATATCGGCTACATAAAATTATAATAAGAATATCATAATTGTGTGCTTGAGACATGGCTTCTAATAGTGAGACTTTTGTTTTTGTAAGCAGGCTCTCAAAAATTATATAAAAAATTGGATTTAGATTTATCGACCGATATATCTGTTTTCAAATATAAAGAGTTATCGGTTATCGGCCAAAAATGTCATATCAGTGCATCCATAACCTTATGGAAATGGTCATTTCTGACCCTAGCTGGTAGACCGCCTCGGACCAACAACTAAACGCCTATACTATGATGATCTGGTCCTTCCTGACGGGTTGAGCAACAGGAATCTTACATGGATAAGAAAAGGCCTTTGAGTTTTCCTTCCACAGCATTCAGTAGTTTTTTACTGGTGTCCTCGCCGTGCTTCGTCTTCTTCTTCTTCTTCTTCTTCTTGGGTTCTTTCGGTCTCACATCTGTGACAGGATTGTTCACACATGCCAAAATAACACACAGAACAGGCTCAGTACAATCTTACAGACATATTAATCACATAAAAAAATTAGCAATAGCACAAATAAACAAAAGATCAACAGAAATCAACTGTAAAATAACACTATATAGATTATAAAACATTGATTTTATAAAAATAAAGTTACAAAAGTGATTCTGTCAAGAGAATTGAGTGATTTTCTCTTTGTCTTTTGTTGTTTGATGAACATTAATGACACAGACAGCAGCAGGTTTATTAGGCTACTGTCTCTTTAAGAGCGAATGCATGGATCCAGTACACGGATACACATCTGATCTGTTTCCCAGCTGTTTACATTCACTGAACACATAACCCACTGTGTTTACACCAGGGTATTTTGACAATTTTGAGAGTATTTGTCTGTTCAAGTGTAAGAAGACACAAGAGAACTCAGTATTCAGTTTTCACACACTGTATGAGAGGCTTTCAGATGCGCAACACAGATAAAATATGCTAAAATCACACAGGAATCGAGATTAAGATCTTATAACAACACAGTTTTTTCACAGACCTGTTTGTGTCTGTTTTTTCCTGCGGAAGCGAAGGAAGCGGCTCTTCTTCTTCCCCGTCTCCAGGGTTTCTGTGGCGTCTGTGTGACTGTTGGGTTCTGGGTCGGTCTGGTGAATGTTGGGTTCTGGGTCGGTCTGGTGAATGTTGGGTTCTGGGTCGGTCTGGTGAATGTTGGGTTCTGGGTCGGTCTGGTGACTGTTGGGTTCTGGGTCGGTCTGGTGAATGTTGGGTTCTGGGTCGGTCTGGTGAATGTTGGGTTCTGGGTCGGTCTGGTTCTCCACATCGGTCGGAGATTCTGTCGACGGTGTCATTGACAGAACCTCCGTGTCGGGCTCTGGCTGTGCTCGACTGTCCTCTTCATCTGACACTTTCTCATCTCCTTCGTTCTTTCTCTTCTCCGCGGATGAAAGATTGCTCTTCTCTTCCAGAGGGCCCTCTTGGTCCCAGAGACCATAACGCTGAGAGAGGAAAAGAAAAACATGTGTATCATGATGGATTACAAACCAGATTAGGCGGAGCTGAAGAGATCTTTTGGTGTGGTTTGCTTGTTTTGACTCTCCGATTGGTGAATTTTCTGTAGAGCATTATGGGTAATGTAGTTTTTAACCATGATTATGCCATTTGTGGTGTTTCATGGGAGTGGGTGGTGCTAAAGAGATCTTTTGGCGCGGTTTGCTTGTTTCGACTCTCCGATTGGTGGAATATTCGGTAGAGCATTATGGGTAATGTAGTTTTTCACCACGATTACGCCATTCGTGGTGTTTCATGGGCGGAGCTGAAGAGATCTTTTGGCGCGGTTTGCTTATTTCGACTCTCTGATTGGTGGAATTTTCGGTAGAGCATTATGGGGAACGTAGTTTTTCACCACGATATCGTCATTCGTGGTGTTTCATGGGAGTGGGCGGAGCTGAAGAGATATTTTGGTGCGGTTTGCTTGTTTCGACTCTCCGATTGGTGGAATATTCTGTGGAGCATTATGGGTAATGTAGTTTCTCACCACGATTACGCCATTCGTGGTGTTTCATGGGAGTGGGCGGAGCTAAAGAGATATTTTGGCGCGGTTTGCTTGGTTTGACTCTGATTGATGGAATATTCTGAACAGCATTATGGGTAATGTAGTTTTTCACCATGATTACGTCATTCGTGGTGTTTCATGGGAGTGGGCGGAGCTAAAGATCTTTTGGCGCGGTTTGCTTGTTTCAACCAAGCCTGTAGTGCTCCTGTCAGAAACTGAAGCTTCCACGCCTCGATCGCCCCCCGGTGGCCGGTCCCAGTATAGCTCATAAACCCCGCCTCTCCATGTATTTGAATGGACGCGAGACACACTAAACAATTCAATTACACTTCAAATAATTGTTTCCTAAAGATGGTTTCTGTAATTTTAGGCAGTTTTTATTACGATGATTTCATTTCAAGTGTTCGCTTTTTAAATAAGTTTAGTTTTAGTGAGTTAGGTGATGCTATAAAAACGGGGGGTGTGACGTCATGATTGACAGCTGAGATTGACGGCTTCTCCGAGTGAAGTTGTCACTGAGGCACTAACAGACTTTTTTCGGGATTTTTGGGAGGAGATTGGAGCTTTAGCTTTAATCTCTACATTTCTATAACTGTTTATTTCACACCAACATAATGAATTGTTCTGCATCTGTGAGACTGTGGGCGGGCTTTTGATAATCGCGCCTCTACTTCCTGTTCTCTACTGCGCAACTCCGGTCCTGAGATGTCAGCGCCGTGAGCGGGCATACGAAAGCTTCAACTATGGTCAGCGGAAGTCAATGAAGTCGCGTCGTCCATATTTTTTTACGGTCTATGGTTTCAACTCTGGTGGAATATTATGTAGAGCATTATGGTTAATGTAGTTTTTCACCACCATTACACCATTCGGGGTGTTTCATGGGAGTGGGCGGAGCTAAAGAGATATTTTGGCGCAGTTTGCTTGTTTCGATTCTGGTGGAATATTCTGTAGAGCATTATGGGTAATGTAGTTTTTCACCACCATTACGCCATTCGATGTGCTTCATGGGAGTAAGCGGAGCTACAGAGATCTTTTGGCACATTTTGCTTGCCATGATTATTTTAAAACATTATTTAAAGTTGAAATAATGTGGGCTGACGGCTTCAACAGATCCAAATACAATTGATTAACAACCTCATAGCTCACAGTAAGGCTGTATTTAAAGGTTTTTAAACTATTGTTAAATATCAAAACATACTTTATACCAATAACTACCAATAACTTTCAACTGTGCATTTAAGATGGAGCCCATTCAGACCAACAGGCTTGTTTTTTTAACAGGCCAGACTGAATACCTGGAGAAGGGAGCGGTGAAAGAAGAGTGCCAGTAGCTGAAGCAAATCATAACGGATGTAGTTGTCGGTTTTCTCCAGGCCCAGGATTCGTGGAGGGAAGAAGGGCTTGTCCTCATTAAGCTGCAGCTCAAACTCACTGTTCCACGGGAAGAAGCCAAACTGAAACAGGTATTTGACCACCACCATGACCTGTGGGAAATACATCAGGCCAGAGTTAGTATAGGATATATATAAATATATATTCAGGGTTCCCACTTTTTTTCAGCAACCATTTTCCAATACTTTTCAAGGACATTTTCAATTTTACTACGGCGGGAATAAAAGACAAGGATCACGCCAAATATTGCTTTCTAAGTCTTTAAAAGCCGTCCAGTTTATTGCCATTACTTAACAATCCAGCATTTTTCAATATGAGCTCTTAATCATACATTATGACTATGGAAGCTTGTTTACACCACAGAATAGAAAGAAAAGTGTGACTTTTTATCCCGCTATTCTGACTTTTGTGAGTTTACATATTTGTGATATAAACGTGAAAATTGTCGCAATTCTTTTATCCTCAGAATTTGACTTTATAACTTGCAATTGCAGTTTAGATCTCACAATTCTGAGAAAATAAGTCAGAATTGCAAGATATAAACTCGCAACTGCGCAAAAAAGTCAATTGTGAAGAAAAGACTTGCGAGTTTATATCACGCAATTCTGACTATATAACACACAAATGTGACTTTATATCAAAATTATGTGATTAGGGAGCAGCTTACGAGTTGACATTCACTGCACACATTTGAGCAGTTTTAGCATTAGCATTAGCTAACGGCTGCAAGTGGCAACAAAAGACTAAACATCATTATTCAAAATACAACTCACACGCATCAAACTCAGCATTCCTGAACATGTGCTTTCTGCAACTAGCACTAATTGTTTGGGCCAGCGATAAACTCTTTATACTAGAAATTAATTTTCCCAGACAACAACAAGATTTTCCAGGACATTTTACATTTTCTTGAATTTTCCATGTGTTTTCCAGGACGAGTGGGAACCCTGATATTTGATACCACATTGGTAAAAAAGGTTTCTTTACTAATATCTGAAACATCCAACCTCTGTGTAGACGATGGCCGTCATCCAGAACCTCTTGGAAGGTCGTGGCACAGACAGCATGGCCCAGAGAAACACGAGGACTGGCAGCACCAATGAGACGACAGAGGCGGTCACCAGGTTATTGAGCACGATGATGAAGTAACACACCAGCTCGGAGTGACCCGCCAGAACATTATAGAGCGCGAAGAGCAGCTTCAGCAGCCGGTTCTGAGACGAGTAGAACTCACGACTCTGTATCAACTCCTCAACACTGAAGGGCCTGAGAATACAGAGACAAGCAATCAACTGGAGGAACTCACTTCACATAAAGAAAATGAAGCCGATTTAACACCATTAATACACATTTTCTCCTAAATTAGTTGCAAAGTTACTTAAGCAGATATTAAGCACAGTCTACTAATACTCTAATGACTGCTAGTTGACATGTAGTTAATAAGTTACTTGTAGTTAGTAGAAATAAAGTGTTAGCAGATATTAAGCACAGTCTACTAATACTCTAATGACTGCTAGTTGACATGTAGTTAATAAGTTACTTGTAGTTAGTAGAATGTCTAAAGTGGATCATCAAAATAAAGTGTTAGCAGATATTAAGCACAGTCTACTAATACCCTAATGACTGCTAGTTGACATGTAGTAGCAAAGTTACTTGTAGTTAGTAGAAATAAAGTGTTAGTAGATATTAAGCACAGTCTACTAATACCCTAATGACTGCTAGTTGACATGTAGTAGCAAAGTTACTTGTAGTTAGTAGAAATAAAGTGTTAGCAGATATTAAGCACAGTCTACTAATACTCTAATGACTGCTAGTTGACATGTAGTAGCAAAGTTACTTGTAGTTAGTAGAAATAAAGTGTTAGTAGATATTAAGCACAGTCTACTAATACTCTAATGACTGCTAGTTGACATGTAGTAGCAAAGTTACTTGTAGTTAGTAGAAATAAAGTGTTAGTAGATATTAAGCACAGTCTACTAATACTCTAATGACTGCTAGTTGACATGTAGTAGCAAAGTTACTTGTAGTTAGTAGAAATAAAGTGTTAGTAGATATTAAGCACAGTCTACTAATACTCTAATGACTGCTAGTTGACATGTAGTAGCAAAGTTACTTGTAGTTAGTAGGAATAAAGTGTTAGCAGATATTAAGCACAGTCTACTAATACTCTAATGACTGCTAGTTGACATGTAGTTAATAAGTTACTTGTAGTTAGTAGAGTGTCTAAAGTGGATCGTCAAAATAAAGTGTTAGCAGATATTAAGCACAGTCTACTAATACTCTAATGACTGCTAGTTGACATGTAGTAGCAAAGTTACTTGTAGTTAGTAGGAATAAAGTGTTAGCAGATATTAAGCACAGTCTACTAATACTCTAATGACTGCTAGTTGACATGTAGTTGCAAAGTTACTTGTAGTTAGTAGAAATAAAGTGTTAGCAGATATTAAGCACAGTCTACTAATACTCTGATGACTGCTAGTTGACATGTAGTAGCAAAGTTACTTGTAGTTAGTAGGAATAAAGTGTTAGCAGATATTAAGCACAGTCTACTAATACTCTAATGACTGCTAGTTGACATGTAGTTGCAAAGTTACTTGTAGTTAGTAGAAATAAAGTGTTAGCAGATATTAAGCACAGTCTACTAATACTCTGATGACTGCTAGTTGACATGTAGTAGCAAAGTTACTTGTAGTTAGTAGAGTGTCTAAAGTGGAACATCAAAATAAAGTGTTAGCCCAAACTGCTATCCTAAGACAGACATGTTTTCAGGAGATGGACCCTATAGTAGCGGCAGAGGATCGTCCAGTAGTGTGTAAAGCACACCTCTCTGACAGCAGTTCGCTGGCGGTTCTGGAGCGGCGAGGGCGGTTGGTGTGCTGGCTGTAAAACGGCTCTATATCCAGATCCAGTGTGAGTTCAGAGGACAGAGTCTCACTGCTAAAGTCACGGGCCTTCGCAAAACCGCCCAGTGTCTCCAGCTCAACCACACTGCAAAACAAAGCGGACACTTGGGCATAAATGGCAGCCATTTTGTCTGTGCACACACTCTGGACTGAAGCGGTCGGACTCACTTGATGCTGCTGCTGAAGCGAGCGTTGTCGGTGTCGGTTTCATCGAGGCAGGTCTCCACCGTCAGGTCCTCGCTGTCCTGGGACAGCTGCTCATCCGTGGGCTCTCTGGACGGGGTCTGTGGAGGACACAGACTTCATCAGAGCTGGGTCAGGGGTGGGTTTGGGCCAGCTAGAGTTCATTTCGTCAGACGAGACGAGACTAAATATGTTCGTCAACGACCTTATTTTCCATGACGAAGACGAGACGATGATGAGACTGCCCCAATGTCCAAAAACGCAGACTAAGAGCGCTTTCACACACACCTTGTTTGGTCCGGATTTTCGGACTTTTCAGTTTGGTCCGAATCAAAATTTCAGATGTGAAACCACGGTCAGGACCAAACAGACGAAATCTGGTCCGACGAAAACAGGCGGTCTCAGGTCTTGGTTTCACGTTGCAATTATGCGAGTGCACTAAAGAACTGAACATGACACACTTGTGTCCACTCGTCTTCATCTCTGTGGGCGGCATCTGGACATTGATTGGTTTGTAAACGGATGTGTGTGTGACGTCAGCGTCTTTGTCAAGAGTGAATGAACGGACGCATATCATTACCACTATTGAACACTAGCATTGCTGGACTATTTTCTTTTCGTTACGTTTAAAAGTGGACATTTCAAGCTTTATATACACATATTTCTCATGTTTGTGAGACGAGTATCTGCTGAGTTTCAGTTTATTAGCTCCAGTTCATGTGCAAAGCATGTGATCGCTCCCGCGATTATGGTCTGCTATAGACTATTTGCTTCTTATTTATTAAATCCAGGCAATTATCTGATTAAACGTTGATTAAAATAAAGATACAAAAACGAAATTCACATTAAAGAAAGGCTTTCTAAGCAAAATCATAAATTTCTTTCAAAGTAATTTCTGACCTTCTGTCTTCTGACATATTGCGCATCTTTTCAATTTTCATAATCAATGTAGCCTAGATTAAATTTAAAAATAACATTTATAATATTTAAACATAAACAGGATCTTCCTGTAAATGGTCTGAACGTCCGAAAAAATACAGAAAATGCTTTCACACTAGAAACAAACCGATCCTTTGTTCAGTTTGATCCGGACTGAGACTGCCTCTTTTCGTCGGACGAGATTTCGTCTGTTTGGTCCTGACCGTGGTTTCACATCTGTTATTTTGATCCGGACCAAACTGAAAAGTCAGAAAATCCAGACCAAACAAGGCAGGTGTGAAAGCGCCCTAAGTCACACTTCTACTCATTGATGGTCAAATGTGACCATACACCTTAACTATTTTTACACTAAATAGCCTATATTTTAGTTCAATAATATTTATTGAATATTTTGAGATCTTTTGGTACTAAATACTATTTGTGCAATACTTATGGTCCATTAATGACCACTTAAAACATTTTTCTTTTATTATTTTTATTAGTAAAAATATTTTATTTTATTTGTATATGTGCATTTCTGAAATGCATAACATGTACAAATCAATTTAAATTGTAATGTAGATGCATTTTCTGTGAAGCTGCTTTGAAACAATATGCATTATTTATATTACAATTAGTGCAGTAATTAAGGTTCAAATAGAAAATTCCAAAGCAAAGAGGAGAATTGGAGCCTGGAATTTTGTGGCTGGAAAAATAAAATGTTCACTTGTAATGCCATTACCCACTATAGTTGCCTGTATGGCTCTTTAATAAATATACATGTAGTCTAGTTGCTCAAAAAAGTATTGCAGATCATATCTGCTTTCTTATTTGTGAAATTTTGAAATGTTAATAATAGTGAGTAGTAAAGAATGCAAGCAAATATAATTTAACCCCAAATAAGTTTCAAATAGTGCTAAAAGGCAAACTTATTTTTCATTATTGTACAGTAGGAAATATACATATGAATTCATACTGAATCAAGATCGAAATCGATATTTGTGCCCATCTTCTCATTAGCTAATGCTGATTATAGGCACACTGTAAATCAACCAGTTAGCTATGGTGTTGTGGCACATACATTATGCATGTTAAATGTATTTTATGTAACTTATTTTGCCACAAAATATATTGAGTGTTCCTTTGACTAGACTAAAATGACGAGACCTTTAGTCGACTAAAACTTGACTAAGATGCCTTGAGTTGCCTTTTGACTAAAACTAGACTAAAATGACGAGACTTTTAGTTGACTAAAACTTGACTAAGATGCCTTGAGTTGTCTTTGACTAAAACTAGACTAAAATGACGAGACTTTTAGTCGACTAAAACTTGACTAAGATGCCTTGAGTTGTCTTTTGACTAAAACTAGACTAAAATGACGAGACTTTTAGTCGACTAAAACTTGACTAAGATGCCTTGAGTTGTCTTTTGACTAAAACTAGACTAAAATGACGAGACTTTTAGTTGACTAAAACTTGACTAAGATGCCTTGAGTTGTCTTTGACTAAAACTAGACTAAAATGACGAGACTTTTAGTCGACTAAAACTTGACTAAGATGCCTTGAGTTGTCTTTGACTAAAACTAGACTAAAATGACAAGACTTTTAGTCGACTAAAACTTGACTAAGATGCCTTGAGTTGTCTTTTGACTAAAACTAGACTAAAATGACGAGACTTTTAGTCGACTAAAACTTGACTAAGATACCTTGAGTTGTCTTTTGACTAAAACTAGACTAAAATGATGAGACTTTTAGTCGACTAAAACTTGACTAAGATACCTTGAGTTGTCTTTGACTAAAACTAGACTAAAATGATGAGACTTTTAGTCGACTAAAACTTGACTAAGATACCTTTAGTTGTCTTTTGACTAAAACTAGACTAAGATAACTTGAGTTGTCTTTGACTAAAACTAGAGTAAAATGACGAGACCTTTAGTCGACTAAAACTTGACTAAGATGCCTTGAGTTGTCTTTGACTAAAACTAGACTAAAATGACGAGACTTTTAGTCGACTAAAACTTGACTAAGATGCCTTGAGTTGTCTTTGACTAAAACTAGACTAAGATAACTTGAGTTGTCTTTGACTAAAACTAGAGTAAAATGACGAGACCTTTAGTCGACTAAAACTTGACTAAGATACCTTGAGTTGTCTTTTGACTAAAACTAGACTAAGATAACTTGAGTTGTCTTTGACTAAAACTAGACTAAAATGACGAGACTTTTAGTCGACTAAAACTTGACTAAGATACCTTGAGTTGTCTTTTGACTAAAACTAGACTAAGATAACTTGAGTTGTCTTTGACTAAAACTAGAGTAAAATGACGAGACCTTTAGTCGACTAAAACTTGACTAAGATGCCTTGAGTTGTCTTTTGACTAAAACTAGACTAAAATGACGAGACTTTTAGTCGACTAAAACTTGACTAAGATGCCTTGAGTTGTCTTTGACTAAAACTAGACTAGATTGACGAGACTTTTAGTCGACTAAAACTTGACTAAGATGCCTTGAGTTGTCTTTTGACTAAAACTAGACTAAAATGACGAGACTTTTAGTCGACTAAAACTTGACTAAGATGCCTTGAGTTGTCTTTGACTAAAACTAGACTAAAATGACGAGACCTTTAGTCGACTAAAACTTGACTAAGATACCTTGAGTTGTCTTTTGACTAAAACTAGACTAAGATAACTTGAGTTGTCTTTGACTAAAACTAGAGTAAAATGACGAGACCTTTAGTCGACTAAAACTTGACTAAGATACCTTGAGTTGTCTTTGACTAAAACTAGACTAAAATGATGAGACTTTTAGTCGACTAAAACTTGACTAAGATACCTTGAGTTGTCTTTTGACTAAAACTAGACTAAAATGATGAGACCTTTAGTCGACTAAAACTTGACTAAGATGCCTTGAGTTGTCTTTGACTAAAACTAGACTAAAATGACGAGACTTTTAGTCGACTAAAACTTGACTAAGATACCTTGAGTTGTCTTTTGACTAAAACTAGACTAAGATAACTTGAGTTGTCTTTGACTAAAACTAGAGTAAAATGACGAGACCTTTAGTCGACTAAAACTTGACTAAGATACCTTGAGTTGTCTTTGACTAAAACTAGACTAAAATGATGAGACTTTTAGTCGACTAAAACTTGACTAAGATACCTTGAGTTGTCTTTGACTAAAACTAGACTAAAATGATGAGACTTTTAGTCGACTAAAACTTGACTAAGATACCTTGAGTTGTCTTTTGACTAAAACTAGACTAAGATAACTTGAGTTGTCTTTGACTAAAACTAGAGTAAAAT
>NC_137098.1:2838597-2890594 GCF_949357685.1 Gobio gobio
TTTATTTCACAATTGTGACTTTTTTACTCAAAATTGTTTATCTTGTAATTATGACATTTATTCAGAATTGTATTCCGCAATTGTAACTTTTACACAAAATTGTGTTTATTTTGAAATGATGACTTTTTTTACACAAAATTGTGTTTATTTTGAAATTATGACTTTTTTCCCCAAAATGTAATTTATTTCGAAATTATGACTTTTACACAAAATTGTGTTTATTTTGAAATTATGACTTTTTTACACAAGATTGTGTTTGTTTCGCAATTATGACTTTTTTACTCAAAATTGTGTTAATTTTGTAATTGTGACTTTACTCTAAATCGCGAGTTTATATCTCGCAACTGTGACTTTTTAACAAACTTGCAATTCAGAGAAAAAGAGTCAGAAAGTTCCAATTCCCTTCATTTTTTTTACTCCGTGGCAGAAATAATCTTCCATATGTATCCATTCTTTCTTTCTTTATAGACTGATGGATTTTCACTATGGCAAATGATGTGTGTTAACTCACGATTCCTTCAGCTGCTGAATTGACTTCTTCTCGGCCTGCTGGTGGAAGTGCATGTTCTTTATAATGCTGGCTCGGAAAAGCTCAAACCCCCTGTAATCCACAAACACAGAGAGTAAACTTCATATGTCAGGAACATCCCAGATTATTCACTCCATTCAACAATACGTCATACCGTCATCGTTAAAAGTTAGTCTGGAGGTCTGATTCTCGCTTCGGGTTCAAATCCCGGACGAGCCCCCAATTGTTACGTAATCAGACTAACTTTGAGACGGGGATCGTAACAATACACAGATTTCTGATGGGAATTCAACTTGGCCTAGATGCATTTCTGACGCCTAATGAGCACGACCGCCTCCGGGGAGGTAAACACAGTTAATAATAAACACTCAAGCACAAACAAGTGCTTAAAAAAACAACAATAATTGCCTGGTAATGAACCCTGTTCAGTGAATATCTGCACCGGCTCTGCTGACAGTCTTTCGCTCTTATGAAGTAGGAATTGTTCACCTCTGACATGAATGTGCTGTATGAAATAGAGCCCAGTCTGAAGTGTCCAGCAGGGGGCGCACTCACCGCGAGGCCTGTCTCGCTGAAGCCTGGAGGTCTGCAGACACATGGAGGAAGTAGAAACTGAGGAAGACTCTCCTCTGAAGCAGGAGGAAGAAGAAACAGATGCTGTCCCAGATAATGCCGGCCTCTTCCACAGGCAGAGCGCAATCTTTATCTTGCACTGAATTAGCTGAGGAGGAAACACACACACATTCATTACAACCCTCAGGAAATATAGAAAATAAAGACGAATATCATTTTAAGGCGAGACACTACAGGGAATTTCTTTAAATTACAAGATATCACTGTGAAACTTCTTCGGATTATTACTGGCATAAACATAAGAAAAAAATTAGGGCTAACAAAAGATTAATCTAAGGTCATTAGTGACCTTAACTAATGCAGTTTCAGTGCTATGAAATTTCCAAAATCCCGATTTGAAGGGGCTCATAAAGATTATTTGCGACTAGATGGGCGTGTAATTGAGTGGCAACAATCCGCTCTAAAATTTTGGCGAGAAAGGGGAGATTGGAAATGGGACGAAAATTATTTAAATTGTCAAGGTTTGTGTCCTTTTTTTTGGTAGAGGACTCAGAGCAGCAGTTTTAAATGTTACCGGCACCACACCAGTGCACAGAGAATAATTTATAATATTCAGTACAACAGGACTTAAGGTAGCAAAACATGATTGGAATAGGCAAGTAGGTACAGCATCAATTATGGAAGTGGCAGCTTTCATTTTAGAAGCCTCGTTACACAATGAAGGTAAGTCCAATGATGAGAAATGTGAAAGAAGAGTACCAGAAAATTCAATAGTGATCATGTGAGGAAGAGATGAAGGAAGAGCAGAAATAATACATTTACGGAGGTTATCAATCTTGGAGCTGAAAAAGTCAAGAAACTTATTACAGAGGTGAGTCGAAAGTTTAAGGGTAGAGTTAGGGACAGGTGTGTAAGTTTAAGGGTAGGGTTAGGGACAGGTGTGGTGGTATGGGTAAGTTTAAGGGTAGGGTTAGGGACAGGTGTGGGGGTGTGGGTAAGTTTAAGGGTAGGGTTAGGGACAGGTGTGTAAGTTTAAGGGTAGGGTTAGGGACAGGTGTGGTGGTATGGGTAAGTTTAAGGGTAGGGTTAGGGACAGGTGTGGGGGTGTGGGTAAGTTTAAGGGTAGGGTTAGGGACAGGTGTGGTGGTATGGGTAAGTTTAAGGGTAGGGTTAGGGACAGGTGTGGTGGTATGGGTAAGTTTAAGGGTAGGGTTAGGGACAGGTGTGTAAGTTTAAGGGTAGGGTTAGGGACAGGTGTGGTGGTAGGGGTAAGTTTAAGGGTAGGGTTAGGGACAGGTGTGGTGGTGTGGGTAAGTTTAAGGGTAGGGTTAGGGACAGGTGTGGTGGTATGGGTAAGTTTAAGGGTAGGGTTAGGGACAGGTGTGGTGGTGTGGGTAAGTTTAAGGGTAGGGTTAGGGACAGGTGTGTAAGTTTAAGGGTAGGGTTAGGGACAGGTGTGGTGGTAGGGGTAAGTTTAAGGGTAGGGTTAGGGACAGGTGTGGTGGTGTGGGTAAGTTTAAGGGTAGGGTTAGGGACAGGTGTGGTGGTATGGGTAAGTTTAAGGGTAGGGTTAGGGACAGGTGTGGTGGTATGGGTAAGTTTAAGGGTAGGGTTAGGGACAGGTGTGGTGGTATGGGTAAGTTTAAGGGTAGGGTTAGGGACAGGTGTGGTGGTGTGGGTAAGTTTAAGGGTAGGGTTAGGGACAGGTGTGGGGGTGTGGGTAAGTTTAAGGGTAGGGTTAGGGACAGGTGTGGTGGTGTGGGTAAGTTTAAGGGTAGGGTTAGGGACAGGTGTGTAAGTTTAAGGGTAGGGTTAGGGACAGGTGTGGTGGTATGGGTAAGTTTAAGGGTAGGGTTAGGGACAGGTGTGGGGGTGTGGGTAAGTTTAAGGGTAGGGTTAGGGACAGGTGTGGGGGTGTGGGTAAGTTTAAGGGTAGGGTTAGGGACAGGTGTGTAAGTTTAAGGGTAGGGTTAGGGACAGGTGTGGTGGTATGGGTAAGTTTAAGGGTAGGGTTAGGGACAGGTGTGGGGGTGTGGGTAAGTTTAAGGGTAGGGTTAGGGACAGGTGTGTAAGTTTAAGGGTAGGGTTAGGGACAGGTGTGGTGGTATGGGTAAGTTTAAGGGTAGGGTTAGGGACAGGTGTGGTGGTAGGGGTAAGTTTAAGGGTAGGGTTAGGGACAGGTGTGGTGGTGTGGGTAAGTTCAAGGGTAGGGTTAGGGACAGGTGTGGTGGTATGGGTAAGTTTAAGGGTAGGGTTAGGGACAGGTGTGGTGGTGTGGGTAAGTTTAAGGGTAGGGTTAGGGACAGGTGTGGTGGTGTGGGTAAGTTTAAGGGTAGGGTTAGGGACAGGTGTGGTGGTGTGGGTAAGTTTAAGGGTAGGGTTAGGGACAGGTGTGGTGGTGTGGGTAAGTTTAAGGGTAGGGTTAGGGACAGGTGTGGTGGTGTGGGTAAGTTTAAGGGTAGGGTTAGGGACAGGTGTGGTGGTGTGGGTAAGTTTAAGGGTAGGGTTAGGGACAGATGTGGTGGTATGGGTAAGTTTAAGGGTAGGGTTAGGGACAGGTGTGGTGGTATGGGTAAGTTTAAGGGTAGGGTTAGGGACAGGTGTGGTGGTGTGGGTAAGTTTAAGGGTAGGGTTAGGGACAGGTGTGGTGGTGTGGGTAAGTTTAAGGGTAGGGTTAGGGACAGATGTGGTGGTGTGGGTAAGTTTAAGGGTAGGGTTAGGGACAGGTGTGGTGGTATGGGTAAGTTTAAGGGTAGGGTTAGGGACAGGTGTGGTGGTATGGGTAAGTTTAAGGGTAGGGTTAGGGACAGGTGTGGTGGTGTGGGTAAGTTTAAGGGTAGGGTTAGGGACAGGTGTGGTGGTTTGGGTAAGTTTAAGGGTAGGGTTAGGGACAGATGTGGTGGTGTGGGTAAGTTTAAGGGTAGGGTTAGGGACAGGTGTGGTGGTATGGGTAAGTTTAAGGGTAGGGTTAGGGACAGGTGTGGAGGTGTGGGTCAGTTTAAGGGTAGGGTTAGGGACAGATGTGGTGGTGTGGGTAAGTTTAAGGGTAGGGTTAGGGACAGGTGTGGTGGTATGGGTAAGTTTAAGGGTAGGGTTAGGGACAGGTGTGGTGGTGTGGGTAAGTTTAAGGATAGGGTTAGGGACAGGCGTGGTGGTATGGGTAAGTTTAAGGGTAGGGTTAGGGACAGGTGTGGTGGTGTGGGTAAGTTTAAGGGTAGGGTTAGGGACAGGTGTGGTGGTGTGGGTAAGTTTAAGGGTAGGGTTAGGGACAGGTGTGGTGGTGTGGGTAAGTTTAAGGGTAGGGTTAGGGACAGGTGTGGTGGTGTGGGTAAGATTAAGGGTAGGGTTAGGGACAGGTGTGTACGTTTAAGGGTAGGGTTAGGGACAGGTGTGGTGATGTGGGTAAGTTTAAGGGTAGGGTTAGGGACAGGTGTGTAAGTTTAAGGGTAGGGTTAGGGACAGGTGTGGTGGTATGGGTAAGTTTAAGGGTAGGGTTAGGGACAGGTGTGGTGGTAGGGGTAAGTTTAAGGGTAGGGTTAGGGACAGGTGTGGTGGTGTGGGTAAGTTTAAGGGTAGGGTTAGGGACAGGTGTGGTGGTATGGGTAAGTTTAAGGGTAGGGTTAGGGACAGGTGTGGTGGTGTGGGTAAGTTTAAGGGTAGGGTTAGGGACAGGTGTGGTGGTGTGGGTAAGTTTAAGGGTAGGGTTAGGGACAGGTGTGGTGGTGTGGGTAAGTTTAAGGGTAGGGTTAGGGACAGGTGTGGTGGTGTGGGTAAGTTTAAGGGTAGGGTTAGGGACAGGTGTGGTGGTGTGGGTAAGTTTAAGGGTAGGGTTAGGGACAGGTGTGGTGGTATGGGTAAGTTTAAGGGTAGGGTTAGGGACAGGTGTGGTGGTATGGGTAAGTTTAAGGGTAGGGTTAGGGACAGGTGTGGTGGTGTGGGTAAGTTTAAGGGTAGGGTTAGGGACAGGTGTGGTGGTGTGGGTAAGTTTAAGGGTAGGGTTAGGGACAGATGTGGTGGTGTGGGTAAGTTTAAGGGTAGGGTTAGGGACAGGTGTGGTGGTATGGGTAAGTTTAAGGGTAGGGTTAGGGACAGGTGTGGAGGTGTGGGTCAGTTTAAGGGTAGGGTTAGGGACAGATGTGGTGGTGTGGGTAAGTTTAAGGGTAGGGTTAGGGACAGGTGTGGTGGTATGGGTAAGTTTAAGGGTAGGGTTAGGGACAGGTGTGGTGGTGTGGGTAAGTTTAAGGATAGGGTTAGGGACAGGCGTGGTGGTATGGGTAAGTTTAAGGGTAGGGTTAGGGACAGGTGTGGTGGTGTGGGTAAGTTTAAGGGTAGGGTTAGGGACAGGTGTGGTGGTGTGGGTAAGTTTAAGGGTAGGGTTAGGGACAGGTGTGGTGGTGTGGGTAAGTTTAAGGGTAGGGTTAGGGACAGGTGTGGTGGTGTGGGTAAGATTAAGGGTAGGCTTAGGGACAGGTGTGTACGTTTAAGGGTAGGGTTAGGGACAGGTGTGGTGGTGTGGGTAAGTTTAAGGGTAGGGTTAGGGACAGGTGTGTAAGTTTAAGGGTAGGGTTAGGGACAGGTGTGGTGGTATGGGTAAGTTTAAGGGTAGGGTTAGGGACAGGTGTGGGTAAGTTTAAGGGTAGGGTTAGGGACAGGTGTGGTGGTAGGGGTAAGTTTAAGGGTAGGGTTAGGGACAGGTGTGGTGGTGTGTGTAAGTTTAAGGGTAGGGTTAGGGACAGGTGTGGTGGTATGGGTAAGTTTAAGGGTAGGGTTAGGGACAGGTGTGGTGGTATGGGTAAGTTTAAGGGTAGGGTTAGGGACAGGTGTGGTGGTATGGGTAAGTTTAAGGGTAGGGTTAGGGACAGGTGTGGTGGTGTGGGTAAGTTTAAGGGTAGGGTTAGGGACAGGTGTGGTGGTGTGGGTAAGTTTAAGGGTAGGGTTAGGGACAGATGTGGTGGTGTGGGTAAGTTTAAGGGTAGAGTTAGGGACAGGTGTGGTGGTGTGGGTAAGATTAAGGGTAGGGTTAGGGACAGGTGTGGTGGTGTAGGTAAGTTTAAGGGTAGGGTTAGGGACAGGTGTGGTGGTGTGGGTAAGTTTAAGGGTAGGGTTAGGGACAGGTGTGGTGGTGTAGGTAAGTTTAAGGGTAGGGTTAGGGACAGGTGTGTAAGTTTAAGGGTAGGGTTAGGGACAGGTGTGGTGGTGTGGGTAAGTTTAAGGGTAGGGTTAGGGACAGGTGTGGTGGTGTAGGTAAGTTTAAGGGTAGGGTTAGGGACAGGTGTGTAAGTTTAAGGGTAGGGTTAGGGACAGGTGTGGTGGTATGGGTAAGTTTAAGGGTAGGGTTAGGGACAGGTGTGGAGGTGTGGGTAAGTTTAAGGGTAGGGTTAGGGTTAGGTGTGGTGGTATGGGTAAGTTTAAGGGTAGGGTTAGGGACAGGTGTGGTGGTGTGGGTAAGTTTAAGGGTAGGGTTAGGGACAGGTGTGGTGGTGTGGGTAAGTTTAAGGGTAGGGTTAGGGACAGGTGTGGTGGTGTGGGTAAGTTTAAGGGTAGGGTTAGGGACAGGTGTGGTGGTGTGTGTAAGTTTAAGGGTAGGGTTAGGGACAGGTGTGGTGGTATGGGTAAGTTTAAGGGTAGGGATAGGGACAGGTGTGTAAGTTTAAGGGTAGGGTTAGGGACAGGTGTGGTGGTGTGGGTAAGTTTAAGGGTAGGGTTAGGGACAGGTGTGTAAGTTTAAGGGTAGGGTTAGGGACAGGTGTGGTGGTGTGGGTAAGTTTAAGGGTAGGGTTAGGGACAGGTGTGTAAGTTTAAGGGTAGGGTTAGGGACAGGTGTGGTGGTGTGGGTTAGTTTAAGGGTAGGGTTAGGGACAGGTGTGGTGTTATGGGTAAGTTTAAGGGTAGGGTTAGGGACAGGTGTGGTGATGTGGGTAAGTTTAAGGGTAGGGTTAGGGACAGGTGTGGTGATGTGGGTAAGTTTAAGGGTAGGGTTAGGGACAGGTGTGGTGTTATGGGTAAGTTTAAGGGTAGGGTTAGGGACAGGTGTGGTGATGTGGGTAAGTTTAAGGGTAGGGTTAGGGACAGGTGTGGTGTTATGGGTAAGTTTAAGGGTAGGGTTAGGGACAGGTGTGGTGATGTGGGTAAGTTTAAGGGTAGGGTTAGGGACAGGTGTGGTGGTGTGGGTTAGTTTAAGGGTAGGGTTAGGGACAGGTGTGGTGGTGTGGGTAAGTTTAAGGGTAGGGTTAGGGACAGGTGTGGTGTTATGGGTAAGTTTAAGGGTAGGGTTAGGGACAGGTGTGGTGATGTGGGTAAGTTTAAGGGTAGGGTTAGGGACAGGTGTGGGGGTATGGGTAAGTTTAAGGGTAGGGTTAGGGACAGGTGTGGTGGTATGGGTAAGTTTAAGGGTAGGGTTAGGGACAGGTGTGGGGGTGTGGGTAAGTTTAAGGGTAGGGTTAGGGACAGGTGTGGTGGTGTGGGTAAGTTTAAGGGTAGGGTTATGGACAGGTGTGGTGGTATGGGTAAGTTTAAGGGTAGGGTTAGGGACAGGTGTGGTGGTATGGGTAAGTTTAAGGGTAGGGTTAGGGACAGGTGTGGTGGTGTGGGTAAGTTTAAGGGTAGGGTTATGGACAGGTGTGGTGGTGTGGGTAAGTTTAAGGGTAGGGTTAGGGACAGGTGTGGTGGTATGGGTAAGTTTAAGGGTAGGGTTAGGGACAGGTGTGGGGGTGTGGGTAAGTTTAAGGGTAGGGTTATGGACAGGTGTGGTGGTATGGGTAAGTTTAAGGGTAGGGTTAGGGACAGGTGTGGGGGTGTGGGTAAGTTTAAGGGTAGGGTTAGGGACAGGTGTGGGGGTGTGGGTAAGTTTAAGGGTAGGTTTAGGTGTAAGGGAAGTGTCAACTGTGTATTTACAAATACAGAAATTAATTACAGATGTAATTAAATGCAGGTATTTTTTTAAAATGTAAGTACAATGTAAAGACATGTATGTACACAATAAGTGCATTGTATCAAATGATTAATTAAAATGTTAGTTCATAGTAGTTAAGGCCACCTAATATAAAGTGGGTCCACATTTGTTTTGTAAAATATCTTATTCAGGACAGTACTAAATAATAAATAACATGCATTTTGTATGATCCCTCTTATTTAGTTCAAATGATTCCCATTTTGACAGATTCTGCAAGCGGTTCACATACTTTTTCATGCCACTGTATATTAAATATTTTACAGTGTGGAAAGAAAAATAGCTCTTAGAAACAGTGGGCGGCCCTACATTTGTTCTTGTTTGCGAAGCGCTTAACTCGGCACAATTGGGAAGAATAGGCCAGTGCAACTTCCCTTTAATGCTGAATTCTGCCGCATTTAGGTAGACAACATGACAACATGCTTGAAAACTTACGGTCATAGTAGCCTTTGACGGTGCACACCAGGCTGAAGAGCTGAATGACCCAGCAGAAGTTCTTCTGCATCTCCACCACAAACACGCAGGCCAGGATCTGACACAAGCAACGGGGCGGTTGTTACAAAGCTCTTCTCTCTGTGGTAGTGTGTGTAAATGCTCAGTGAAATGCCCACTCACAGACAGGATGTTCTTGGAGATGATCACAGCCACATTGTACATGATGAGGCAGTCCCACATGACCAGACGTGTGCGGGACGGCTTGACCAGCAGCCGTGTGCCATAGAGCAGGAAGAAGAAGCAGGCCATGAGATAACCCAACCCGAACACACTGATCCGAGTCGCTCCGGTCACAAACACCACGGTCAGCACAAACCAGAACATGTACCGGAACACCAGGACCTTTGCCATGTCCAGATACGACCTACAACACAGAGATTTTAAATCGAATGCAATACATTGATCAATCGATTGATCATATCAAGTTTGGCTGAGAAAGTACCTTCCAAAAAATGTTAAATTCATAATTGTGTTAGATGAGAAAAGCATTGATATGCAGCGCACAGGTGGCATGAATATGAACAAAAAAATTAAATAATACTCTAAATATGAAACTAAAAACGCCAGTAGGTGGCGCCGAGTCTTAATGAGTGAGTCATTGAATCATTCATTCAACCGATTCTGATTCAAACGGCTGATTCAATCAGGAGCCAAGCAAGTGACTTTCTTTATGAATGAGTCATTGAATCATTCATTCAACCGATTCTGATTCAAACGGCTGATTAATGATTCAATGAGTGAGTCATTGAATCATTCATTCAACCGATTCTGATTCAAATGGCTGATTCAATCAGGAGCCAAGCAAGTGACTTTCTTAATGAGTGAGTCATTGAATCATTCATTCAACCGATTCTGATTCACACGGCTGATTTATTCAGGAGCCAAGCAAGTGACTTTCTTTATGAATGAGTCATTGAATCATTCATTCAACCGATTCTGATTCAAACGGCTGATTAATGATTCAATGAGTGAGTCATTGAATCATTCATTCAACCGATTCTGATTCAAACGGCTGATTAATTTAGGAAGCAAGTGACTGTCTTTATGAGTGAGTCATTGAATCATTCATTCAACCGATTCTGATTCAAACGGCTGATTCATTCAGGAAGCAAGTGACCGTCTTTATGAGTGAGTCATTGAATCATTCATTCAACCGATTCTGATTCAAACGGCTGATTAATGATTCATTGAGTGAGTCATTTAATCATTCATTCAACCGATTCTGATTCAAACGGCTGATTAATGATTCAATGAGTGAGTCATTGAATCATTCATTCAACCGATTCTGATTCAAATGGCTGATCCATTCAGGAAGCAAGTGACCGTCTTTATGAGTGAGTCAGTGAATCATTCATTCAACCAATTCTGATTCAAACGGCTCATTCTTTCAGGAACGAAGCAAGTGACCATCTTTATGAGTGAGTCATTGAATCAATCATTCAATCGATTCTGATTCAAACGGCTGATTCATTCAGGAACGAAGCAAGTGACCGTCTTTATGAATGAGTCATTGAATCATTGACTCACTCGATTAATTAAAAACACAGATTCATTCAGTAATGAAACAAAGAATGCGCAACAGTTCGGCTTTGTTTGGAACGAAATTTAGCAAAAACAGATAATATTGTGTCTATAATGTAAATAAATAATTAGTTTATTGAGCTGTTGTATAAATTTGCAGCAGTGCTGATATTCAGGAAAAATAGCACTCTTGTTTATGTGATATTGCTAAACTATATATATATGTTATAAATATAAGACATATAAAACATGTTATGCCCTCATATCTTGTAAATTAGTGGCAGTTGTTGTACTGCATCATGTTCGTAACTAAACTGCATGCAATGTATTTATGATGTACAGATCTGGGCGTGTGCGTTTAAAGTGTTCATTTTAATGCGTTAATTTTTCTATAATTAATTGCATCAAATTAAAGCATTAACTCAACAGCTGAATGAAACGAATGAAGCAGATCTATTTGAACAATGTATTAGTAATGATTTATAGGACAGCTCACACTTCTGTTTATGAAAGCAATAAGCCATGTTAAAGGGCTCCGATAATGCCCTTTTTACAAATAAGTCTCTGATGAGTGTGTGTGTGTGTGTGTGTGTGAAGCTTCAGCTCAAAACACCCCACAGATAATTTTTTATAGCATGTTACAATTTTTGAGGGTGAGCAAAAACGGGCCGTTTCTGTGTGTGTCCCTTTAAATGCAAATGAGCAGCTGCTCCCCGCCCCCTTTCAGGAAGTGGGCGGAGCTTCAAGAGCTCAGCTCCGATTACTTCACACACACACTAAAACTGTTCAGCCTTTTATGATCAAACCGGGGTCGGACAATGATGGAGAGACTACGAGAAGGGATAGTTGAAGAATTTATGAGTTATGATATTAGCATATTCTGTCATGATAATCTATAAAGCGCTGGTGTGGGGTAAGATGCGCCAGAGAATATCTGCTGATGAAGAGAGAACAGGGATAGTTTAGTTTAATTACGGTTATAACTGATGATGTCATCTTGCTTTATGACACGCTGTTCCGGGGGCGGGGTTTATGTCAATTTTAGGGTTAGTGATGAAGAAGCTCCTTCCAGCCGTTTGTTGTAGTCCTTTTAAAGCTGTCCCTGACAGGTAAAGGTGTATTTATTTCTCTTTTGTTACTCATGCACTTGCCTGCAGTTGATGAAGTTCGGGGCCGGGTTGAAGGGCATATCCTGCATGGGGTCCGGGTTGTCTTTGTTCTCTCCTCCCATGACCATCCACTCTTCCTTCCTCTCGTTTTCGAACACCATCCACTGCTGGGAGGCACACATCAGCAGAAGGAAATCCGCTGAAACAGATCATTGGCAGACATTTTATGCATTTTGGAGGGACCTCAGTTTCACTAAATCCACACTTTGGGGCCACTGTAGGCCGGATAACTGCTGAGTAATTATATTGAAGGGGTCACTCACATATGAGGTTCCTGGAGTTGGGGATGGTGTAGAAGTCGGGTAAGTAGATCCATTTCACCAGCGCTGAGTGGATAGTGACTGAGGTTCTCCATCTCCACGGGTAATCTATAGCCATGTGAGGAAGCTCAGGTTACCAGAGTCAGGTCACTTACTGAGAAGAGACACTTGTAATTAATCTGTGGCGATCTTTGGTCACTGCACACACACATCAGCACGGTCAGCTTTGCTTTGATTCTGATGTAGGATTATCTTAAACTAGCCTGAGCTGATTTGCACTGGTTAAGATGGTGTGTTTTGATGGTTTTAAGTCGAGTCAAATTTATTCTGTATAGCGCTTTCTCAATACACAGTTTCAAAGCTTTACAGAAAATCATGATGTTCATTTTATAATAGCTTCTTAACGTTTTATAATAGCTTCTTAACATTTTAATGCCTTATAGTCGCATTTAGAAGTTTAGAGCTGGTTATAAGTAAAGGATCATGTATGGTATCGAAGGGTTCATTGTAGTGCATAGCATTCGTTTTAACATGTTCATGACCTCTGATGGTCTAAATACAGTAAATTTTAATGTCATTTCCCATGTAATCATGCGTCAGTCATGGTCCCTCAGCAGCTAAACACCTCCACCTGCTACAGTAGCCACACCCCAAACTCTCCACCTGCTACAGTAGCCACACCCCAAACTCTCCATCTGCTACAGTAGCCACACCCCAAACTCTACATCTGCTACAGTAGCCACACCCCAAACTCTACATCTGCTACAGTAGCCACACCCCAAACTCTACATCTGCTACAGTAGCCACACCCCAAACTCTCCACCTGCTACAGTAGCCACACCCCAAACTCTCCCCCTGCTACAGTAGCCACACCCCAAACTCTACATCTGCTACAGTAGCCACACCCCAAACTCTACATCTGCTACAGTAGCCACACCCCAAACTCTCCGCCTGCTACAGTAGCCACACCCCAAACTCTCCATCTGCTACAGTAGCCACACCCCAAACTCTACATCTGCTACAGTAGCCACACCCCAAACTCTACATCTGCTACAGTAGCCACACCCCAAACTCTCCGCCTGCTACAGTAGCCACACCCCAAACTCTCCATCTGCTACAGTAGCCACACCCCAAACTCTCCCCCTGCTACAGTAGCCACACCCCAAACTCTCCATCTGCTACAGTAGCCACACCCCAAACTCTCCCCCTGCTACAGTAGCCACACCCCAAACTCTACATCTGCTACAGTAGCCACACCCCAAACTCTACATCTGCTACAGTAGCCACGCCCCAAACTCTCCATCTACTACAGTAGCCACACCCCAAACTCTCCATCTGCTAAAGTAGCCACTCCCCAAACTCTCCATCTGCTACAGTAGCCACACCCCAAACTCTCCACCTGCTACAGTAGCCACACCCCAAACTCTCCACCTGCTACAGTAGCCACTCCCCAAACTCTCCATCTGCTACAGTAGCCACTCCCCAAACTCTCCATCTGCTACAGTAGCAACACCCCAAACTCTCCACCTGCTACAGTAGCCACACCCCAAACTCTCCACCTGCTACAGTAGCCACGCCCCAAACTCTCCATCTGCTACAGTAGCCACACCCCAAACTCTCCACCTGCTACAGTAGCCACACCCCAAACTCTCCACCTGCTACAGTAGCCACACCCCAAACTCTCCACCTGCTACAGTAGCCACTCCCCAAACTCTCCATCTGCTACAGTAGCCACTCCCCAAACTCTCCACCTGCTACAGTAGCCACACCCCAAACTCTCCACCTGCTACAGTAGCCACACCCCAAACTCTCCACCTGCTACAGTAGCCACGCCCAAAACTCTCCACCTGCTACAGTAGCCACTCCCCAAACTCTCCACCTGCTACAGTAGCCACGCCCCAAACTCTCCGCCTGCTACAGTAGCCACGCCCCAAACTCTCCACCTGCTACAGTAGCCACACCCCAAACTCTCCACCTGCTACAGTAGCCACACCCCAAACTCTCCACCTGCTACAGTAGCCACACCCCAAACTCTCCACCTGCTACAGTAGCCACGCCCCAAACTTTCCGCCTGCTACAGTAGCCACGCCCCAAACTCTCCACCTGCTACAGAAGCCACACCCCAAACTCTCCATCTGCTACAGTAGCCACACCCAAACTCTCCGCCTGCTACAGTAGCCACTCCCCAAACTCTCCGCCTGCTACAGTAGCCACTCCCCAAACTCTCCATCTGCTACAGTAGCCACACCCCAAACTCTCCACCTGCTACAGTAGCCACACCCCAAACTCTCCACCTGCTACAGTAGCCACTCCCCAAACTCTCCATCTGCTACAGTAGCCACACCCCAAACTCTCCGCCTGCTACAGTAGCCACTCCCCAAACTCTCCACCTGCTACAGTAGCCACTCCACAAACTCTCCACCTGCTACAGTAGCCACTCCCCAAACTCTCCGCCTGCTACAGTAGCCACAGCCCAAACTCTCCACCTGCTACAGTAGCCACACCCCAAACTCTCCACCTGCTACAGTAGCCACACCCCAAACTCTCTGCCTGCTACAGTAGCCACAGCCCAAACTCTCCACCTGCTACAGTAGCCACACCCCAAACTCTCCGCCTGCTACAGTAGCCACTCCCCAAACTCTCCACCTGCTACAGTAGCCACTCCCCAAACTCTCCACCTGCTACAGTAGCCACTCCCCAAACTCTCCATCTGCTAGAGTAGCCACACCCCAAACTCTCCGCCTGCTACAGTAGCCACACCTCAAACTCTCCACCTGCTACAGTAGCCACACCCCAAACTCTCCACCTGCTACAGTAGCCACTCCCCAAACTCTCCACCTGCTACAGTAGCCACACCCCAAACTCTCCGCCTGCTACAGTAGCCACACCCCAAACTCTCCACCTGCTACAGTAGCCACACCCCAAACTCTCCACCTGCTACAGTAGCCACTCCCCAAACTCTCCACCTGCTACAGTAGCCACACCCCAAACTCTCCGGCTGCTACAGTAGCCACTCCCCAAACTCTCCACCTGCTACAGTAGCCACTCCCCAAACTCTCCACCTGCTACAGTAGCCACTCCCCAAACTCTCCACCTGCTACAGTAGCCACTCCCCAAACTCTCCACCTGCTACAGAAGCCACACCCCAAACTCTCCGCCTGCTACAGTAGCCACGCCCCAAACTCTCCACCTGCTACAGTAGCCACACCCCAAACTCTCCACCTGCTACAGTAGCCACACCCCAAACTCTCCACCTGCTACAGTAGCCACACCCCAAACTCTCCATCTGCTACAGTAGCCACACCCCAAACTCTCCACCTGCTACAGTAGCCACACCCCAAACTCTCCACCTGCTACAGTAGCCACACCCCAAACTCTCCACCTGCTACAGTAGCCACACCCCAAACTCTCCACCTGCTACAGTAGCCACTCCCCAAACTCTCCATCTGCTACAGTAGCCACGCCCCAAACTCTCCACCTGCTACAGTAGCCACGCCCCAAACTCTCCATCTGCTACAGTAGCCACACCCCAAACTCTCCATCTGCTACAGTAGCCACACCTCAAACTCTCCATCTGCTACAGTAGCCACACCCCAAACTCTCCAACTGCTTCAGTAGCCACACCCCAAACTCTCCACCTGCTACAGTAGCCACACCCCAAACTCTCCACCTGCTACAGTAGCCACACCCCAAACTCTCCACCTGCTACAGTAGCCACACCCCAAACTCTCCACCTGCTACAGTAGCCACACCCCAAACTCTCCACCTGCTACAGTAGCCACACCCCAAACTCTCCACCTGCTACAGTAGCCACACCCCAAACTCTCCACCTGCTACAGAAGCCACACCCCAAACTCTCCATCTGCTACAGTAGCCACTCCCCAAACTCTCCACCTGCTACAGAAGCCACACCCCAAACTCTCCATCTGCTACAGTAGCCACACCCCAAACTCTCCACCTGCTACAGTAGCCACACCCCAAACTCTCCATCTGCTACAGAAGCCACACCCCAAACTCTCCATCTGCTACAGTAGCCACACCCCAAACTCTCCACCTGCTACAGTAGCCACACCCCAAACTCTCCATCTGCTACAGAAGCCACGCCCCAAACTCTACATCTGCTACAGTAGCCACACCCCAAACTCTCCACCTGCTACAGAAGCCACACCCCAAACTCTCCATCTGCTACAGTAGCCACTCCCCAAACTCTCCACCTGCTACAGTAGCCACTCCCCAAACTCTCCACCTGCTACAGTAGCCACTCCCCAAACTCTCCACCTGCTACAGTAGCCACACCCCAAACTCTCCATCTGCTACAGTAGCCAAGCCCCAAACTCTCCACCTGCTACAGTAGCCAAGCCCCAAACTCTCCACCTGCTACAGTAGCCAAGCCCCAAACTCTCCACCTGCTACAGTAGCCACTCCCCAAACTCTCCACCTGCTACAGTAGCCACACCCCAAACTCTCCATCTGCTACAGTAGCCAAGCCCCAAACTCTCCACCTGCTACAGTAGCCACACCCCAAACTCTCCATCTGCTACAGTAGCCAAGCCCCAAACTCTCCATCTGCTACAGTAGCCAAGCCCCAAACTCTCCACCTGCTACAGTAGCCACACCCCAAACTCTCCATCTGCTACAGTAGCCAAGCCCCAAACTCTCCACCTGCTACAGTAGCCACTCCCCAAACTCTCCGCCTGCTACAGTAGCCACACCCCAAACTCTCCACCTGCTACAGTAGCCACACCCCAAACTCTCCATCTGCTACAGTAGCCAAGCCCCAAACTCTCCACCTGCTACAGTAGCCACTCCCCAAACTCTCCACCTGCTACAGTAGCCACTCCCCAAACTCTCCGCCTGCTACAGTAGCCACACCCCAAACTCTCCACCTGCTACAGTAGCCACTCCCCAAACTCTCCGCCTGCTACAGTAGCCACTCCCCAAACTCTCCGCCTGCTACAGTAGCCACACCCCAAACTCTCCACCTGCTACAGTAGCCACAGCCCAAACTCTCCACCTGCTACAGTAGCCACACCCCAAACTCTCCACCTGCTACAGTAGCCACACCCCAAACTCTCCGCCTGCTACAGTAGCCACAGCCCAAACTCTCCACCTGCTACAGTAGCCACACCCCAAACTCTCCGCCTGCTACAGTAGCCACTCCCCAAACTCTCCACCTGCTACAGTAGCCACTCCCCAAACTCTCCACCTGCTACAGTAGCCACTCCCCAAACTCTCCATCTGCTAGAGTAGCCACACCCCAAACTCTCCGCCTGCTACAGTAGCCACACCTCAAACTCTCCACCTGCTACAGTAGCCACACCCCAAACTCTCCACCTGCTACAGTAGCCACACCCCAAACTCTCCACCTGCTACAGTAGCCACACCCCAAACTCTCCGCCTGCTACAGTAGCCACACCCCAAACTCTCCACCTGCTACAGTAGCCACACCCCAAACTCTCCACCTGCTACAGTAGCCACTCCCCAAACTCTCCACCTGCTACAGTAGCCACACCCCAAACTCTCCGGCTGCTACAGTAGCCACTCCCCAAACTCTCCACCTGCTACAGTAGCCACTCCCCAAACTCTCCACCTGCTACAGTAGCCACTCCCCAAACTCTCCACCTGCTGCAGTAGCCACTCCCCAAACTCTCCACCTGCTACAGAAGCCACACCCCAAACTCTCCGCCTGCTACAGTAGCCACGCCCCAAACTCTCCACCTGCTACAGTAGCCACACCCCAAACTCTCCACCTGCTACAGTAGCCACACCCCAAACTCTCCACCTGCTACAGTAGCCACACCCCAAACTCTCCATCTGCTACAGTAGCCACACCCCAAACTCTCCACCTGCTACAGTAGCCACACCCCAAACTCTCCACCTGCTACAGTAGCCACACCCCAAACTCTCCACCTGCTACAGTAGCCACACCCCAAACTCTCCACCTGCTACAGTAGCCACTCCCCAAACTCTCCATCTGCTACAGTAGCCACGCCCCAAACTCTCCACCTGCTACAGTAGCCACGCCCCAAACTCTCCATCTGCTACAGTAGCCACACCCCAAACTCTCCATCTGCTACAGTAGCCACACCTCAAACTCTCCATCTGCTACAGTAGCCACACCCCAAACTCTCCAACTGCTTCAGTAGCCACACCCCAAACTCTCCACCTGCTACAGTAGCCACACCCCAAACTCTCCACCTGCTACAGTAGCCACACCCCAAACTCTCCACCTGCTACAGTAGCCACACCCCAAACTCTCCACCTGCTACAGTAGCCACACCCCAAACTCTCCACCTGCTACAGTAGCCACACCCCAAACTCTCCACCTGCTACAGTAGCCACACCCCAAACTCTCCACCTGCTACAGAAGCCACACCCCAAACTCTCCATCTGCTACAGTAGCCACTCCCCAAACTCTCCACCTGCTACAGAAGCCACACCCCAAACTCTCCATCTGCTACAGTAGCCACACCCCAAACTCTCCACCTGCTACAGTAGCCACACCCCAAACTCTCCATCTGCTACAGAAGCCACACCCCAAACTCTCCATCTGCTACAGTAGCCACACCCCAAACTCTCCACCTGCTACAGTAGCCACACCCCAAACTCTCCATCTGCTACAGAAGCCACGCCCCAAACTCTACATCTGCTACAGTAGCCACACCCCAAACTCTCCACCTGCTACAGAAGCCACACCCCAAACTCTCCATCTGCTACAGTAGCCACTCCCCAAACTCTCCACCTGCTACAGTAGCCACTCCCCAAACTCTCCACCTGCTACAGTAGCCACTCCCCAAACTCTCCACCTGCTACAGTAGCCACACCCCAAACTCTCCATCTGCTACAGTAGCCAAGCCCCAAACTCTCCACCTGCTACAGTAGCCAAGCCCCAAACTCTCCACCTGCTACAGTAGCCACTCCCCAAACTCTCCATCTGCTACAGTAGCCACTCCCCAAACTCTCCACCTGCTACAGTAGCCAAGCCCCAAACTCTCCACCTGCTACAGTAGCCACTCCCCAAACTCTCCACCTGCTACAGTAGCCACACCCCAAACTCTCCATCTGCTACAGTAGCCAAGCCCCAAACTCTCCACCTGCTACAGTAGCCACACCCCAAACTCTCCATCTGCTACAGTAGCCAAGCCCCAAACTCTCCATCTGCTACAGTAGCCAAGCCCCAAACTCTCCACCTGCTACAGTAGCCACACCCCAAACTCTCCACCTGCTACAGTAGCCACGCCCCAAACTCTCCACCTGCTACAGTAGCCAAGCCCCAAACTCTCCACCTGCTACAGTAGCCACTCCCCAAACTCTCCATCTGCTACAGTAGCCAAGCCCCAAACTCTCCACCTGCTACAGTAGCCACTCCCCAAACTCTCCGCCTGCTACAGTAGCCACACCCCAAACTCTCCACCTGCTACAGAAGCCACACCCCAAACTCTCCACCTGCTACAGTAGCCACACCCCAAACTCTCCATCTGCTACAGTAGCCAAGCCCCAAACTCTCCACCTGCTACAGTAGCCAAGCCCCAAACTCTCCACCTGCTACAGTAGCCACTCCCCAAACTCTCCGCCTGCTACAGTAGCCACACCCCAAACTCTCCATCTGCTACAGTAGCCAAGCCCCAAACTCTCCACCTGCTACAGTAGCCAAGCCCCAAACTCTCCACCTGCTACAGTAGCCACACCCCAAACTCTCCGCCTGCTACAGTAGCCACACCCCAAACTCTCCGCCTGCTACAGTAGCCACACCCCAAACTCTCCACCTGCTACAGTAGCCACACCCCAAACTCTCCATCTGCTACAGTAGCCACACCCCAAACTCTCCACCTGCTACAGTAGCCACACCCCAAACTCTCCATCTGCTACAGTAGCCACACCCCAAACTCTCCACCTGCTACAGTAGCCACTCCCCAAACTCTCCGCCTGCTACAGTAGCCACACCCCAAACTCTCCACCTGCTACAGTAGCCACTCCCCAAACTCTCCACCTGCTACAGTAGCCACACCCCAAACTTGAACTTTTTTAAAACCAAGAACGCGTCTTGTGTTGCTGCAAAACCCATATATTAGAGAAAAAAGGACTGATGTTAAAAGTGATATGGTGATATTGATATTCATCCAGACGACACTCACCTATACAGAGGGCAGGAGGGATGCCCACACACAGAACGTACTGGTATATCATGAAGACCACCAGAAACAGGCAGTACTGGGACCAGATCTTGGCAATGGCTGCTCTGCGCCGCCGCACCACGATGGCCACCAACCAGCAGCCGTGGATGATAACCAGGAAGTTCATTCGCTGGCCAATGACATTCACAGTCATGAGGAAGCAGATCTAGAGTCATGAAGCAGATCATCATCAGATATTAAAGGACAACTCCGCTAAAAAATGAACCTAGGGGTGATTAACACATGGTTAGCGAGTAGATCGTTCTCTGGGATGCGTTTTCATGAAAATCGAATGTAAAGAGTTTTATCTCTAAAAAGATTTAGATTGGCTTATAACGCTAGTGTATGGGGCACAGAATAAGTCAAGTTAAATGGCTAGTTAATACCACTAACAAGACTCAAAATAGCCTCACACTAACACGGGAGCATAATGAGGATCCCTACATGCAAACCCAAGCATTGAGAACTGTGTAAGTGTACAAACAGTTTAATAAGAAGATACTTTATAAAGATGTAGAGGACGTAAAGTTTATGGGGGGGGGGGGGTCATTTAATTTGACTTATTCTATGCCCCATATACTAGCGTTATAAGCGAATCTGTTTTTAGAGATAAAACTCTTTACATTCGATTTTCATGAAAACGCATCCCAGAGAACGATCTACTCGCTAACCATGTGTTAATCACCCCTAGGTTCATCTTTCACCAGAGTTGTCCTTTAAAGAACGTACGATTAGAGTTAGTTATGCGTCATTTATAGAGAAAGAGGAACTCGTACTTCCAGGCCGAACTTGTAGAAGGTGTAGTTGAGCAGGTATCTGACGCACTGCAGGAGGCTCTGGTCCAGCGTGTCCCGGGTGGCGAGGGGGAAGATGAGCCGGATGGGTGGAGGCGAGCGCTGCTGCTGTCTGTGGTGGTGGATCTGGTGCCGGTAAACCGTAGCCTCGAACACCAGCAGCATCAGCACCAGCAGATGATCCTAACCGGACAACACAGAGCTAGAGTGAGTGTGTGTGATGGAGAACACACGGCGAGGCGCTACCGTAGAAAAATCAAGCCCCGCCCCTAGGCCTGTTGCGCAGCTGCTAGAGTTCTTACTAGGTCAAGAAAATATGATCATATAACACCAATTTTATCATCTCTACACTGGTTACCTATTAAGTTCCGTATCAATTACAAAGTATTGCTACTGAACTATAAAGCCCTAAATGGTTTAGCTCCAGTGTATTTAACGGATCTTCTATCGCCCTACAATCCATCGCGCTCTTTAAGATCACTAAACTCTAGGCTTCTGGTCATTCCTAGGATATCTAAGTCCACTAAAGGAGGGAGGGCATTTTCACATTTAGCTCCTAAACTCTGGAATAGTCTTCCTGATATTGTTCGAGGTTCAGACTCGCTGTCCCAGTTTAAATCTAGATTAAAGACGCATCTCTTTAGCCAAGCATTCACATTATAATTACCCTTTATATTACAGTTAAATCAGATCAAAAGCATTAATATTCTGAACAGCAGCTATGCTAATTATCTCCCATCTGCTTTTCTGTTGTTATCTCGGGACACTAGTCGAATCAGCGGTGTGAATCGCCAAATTTCATCAGTTTGGCGGTTTGACACGCGATCCGAATCATGAATCGACTCACTGATTCATAACGCTTCAAACCGCTGAATCGACTCACTGATTCATAACGCTTCGAAGCTTCATGAGGCCGTGTTTTGAAATCGTCATCACTATATAAGTCGTTATTTAGGGTTTTTTTGCGCACAAAAGCTATTCTCGTCTTCATAAAGTTATTGTAGAGCCGCTGTAGTGAGATGGACTTTGTAACTTTAGTCTTTAGTGTCTTTTAAGGGTCTTGAGAGTGTAAAGTTGAGCCAATGGAGGCCTTTCAGAGCATCAGATTTACACTAAAATATCTTCATTTGTGTCTGAAGATGAACGGAGGTCTGACGGGTGTCCAACCACATGAGGCTCAGTCATTAATGACACAATTTACATTTTTGGGTGAACTAACCCTTTAAAATAAAGATACAATTTATACAAAACGAAATTCACATTAAAGAAAGGCTTTCTAAGCAAAATCATACAGTATTTCCTTCTGTCTTTTGACACTTTCTTTTCACTTTTCATAATCAATGTAGCCTAGATTGAATTTAAAAATAACATTATAATATTTAAACATAAACAGGGACTTCCTGTAAATGCTCTGAAAGTACGAACCATACAGAAAATGCTTTCACACTAGAAACTAACCAAACCTTACACTGCCTCTTTTCGTCGGACCAGATTTCGTCTGTTTGGTCCTGACCGTGGTTTCACATCTGTTATTTTGATTCGGACCAAACTGAAAAGTCTGAAAATCCGGACCAAACGAGGTGTGTGTGAAAGCGCCTCAAATGAGTTAAATAACGTCTTAAATGAACTTAAAGAGTTGTGAGGAAATGAGATGCGCAGCTGTTCTTAAAGTGACAGTAGCACTGATGATGATGTCATTAATGTTCATCACAGTTCAGGAACAGAGAAAAGTGTAGCTTTAATGATGATTAATCTATATTTCATTTATTATTTATGCAGTTAAGAAAGGTGTTTGATGACTATTACATTTATGTATATGTCTAACAGGGAAGGCCACAGGTAAATATAACATTTATTATAATGCAGTTATGTAAAGATTGTTTTAGTAGTTAAAGTAGTTTTTTTAAAGCCTAATAAATGTTGAGATTGGCATCTTTCAGTTATACTGTAATGTAACATCATTAATGTTTCATAGAGACATCAGTGATACTGGCCTTCATTCAGAAAAACATGACAATACAACACATATTTAAAATATACTGTCAACACTGCAAAAAATGCTTTTCTTACTTAGTATTTTTGTCTTGTTTTCAGTCCAAACATCTAAAAAATCTCAAAACAAGAAGCATTTACCAGACAAGCTAAAGTTTTTGTCTTGTTTTGGGGGAAAATAACTCAAAATTAAGGGAGTTTTTGCTTAAAATAAGCAAAATAATCTGCCAATGGGGTAAGCAAAATAATCTTAATTCAAACAGAAAACAACATTATTTTTCTTACCCCATTGGCAGATTATTGTGCTTATTTTAAGCAAAAACTCCCTTAATTTTGAGTAATTTTCCCCTAAAACAAGACAAAAACTTTAGCTTGTCTAGTAAATGCTTCTTAATGTAAGATTTTTTAGATATTTGGACTGAAAACAAGACAAACATACTAAGTAAGAAAAGCATTTTTTGCAGTGAATAAATTGTTTCTACATTAATTTGGAGAGTAACTGAAATTATTACAATATCAAAACATTAAAAACTTATTAATCATGATTAATTACAGAAAAAAATGTGATTAATTAGTTAATTTTTTTATCGATTCCCAGCACTACCTAAAGCACAATCATCCTCTGCAGTTTCAGCTGTTTATTCATTTGTTTGTTAACAGACTGAGAGTCCATTGCTTTTATTGTTTTGTTCATTTATTGTGGATATTTAAAATGCTTTCCGTTTTCAGTGTTAAATTATGGGGCGCCGTTTGTAAAGCGGCTCACGCTGAAAATAACAGCAACATTTTGACACATCTATCACATTTAGATCCAGTTTCGTCCTGATTGTGCCGAATATCCGAGTGAACGCTTCCCAAACAAGAACAAATGTGTGTGTGTGTGTAGGCCTGTCACCATAACACATTTTGCTGGACGATAAATTAGCCAAGAAATGATTGCGATAAACAATAATATTGTCGTTCTGAGAGCATTTTCATCTACAATAATGATAATGGCATATTAATGCATGTACATCTTTTCAAAGATCAATAAACGTTTATTTCTAAAGACTATTTAATATGAGGCGCCGTTTGTAAAGCGGCTCACGCTGAAAATAACAGCAACATTTTGACACATTTAGCTTCAAACAATGTTTAAAAAACTGGTATGAATTTTTGGCGGTCACTTTTTTAGCACATTTACAACAATATTTGTCAACTTAGAGATATTTTAAATAGTTAAATCTAAATGTTAAATGTTAAATCTAAATGTTAAATCTAAATCTAAATGTTAAATCTAAATCTAAATCTAAATGTTAAATCTAAATCTAAATGTTAAATCTAAATCTAAATCTAAATGTTAAATCTAAATCTAAATGTTAAATCTAAATCTAAATCTAAATGTTAAATCTAAATGTTAAATCTAAATCTAAATCTAAATGTTAAATCTAAATCTAAATCTAAATGTTAAATCTTAATCTAAATGTTAAATCTAAATGTTAAATCTAAATCTAAATGCTAAATCTAAATCTAAATGTTAAATCTAAATCTAAATCTAAATGTTACATCTAAATGTTAAATCTAAATGTTAAATCTAAATCTAAATGTTAAATCTAAATCTAAATGCTAAATCTAAATCTAAATGTTAAATCTAAATCTAAATCTAAATGTTAAATCTAAATCTAAATCTAAATGTTAAATCTAAACGTTAAATCTAAATGTTACATCTAAATCTAAATGTTAAATCTAAATCTAAATCTAAATGTTAAATCTAAATCTAAATCTAAATCTAAATGTTAAATCTAAATCTAAATCTAAATCTAAATGTTAAATCTAAATCTAAATCTAAATGTTAAATCTAAACGTTAAATCTAAATGTTACATCTAAATCTAAATGTTAAATCTAAATCTAAATCTAAATGTTAAATCTAAATCTAAATCTAAATGTTAAATCTAAATCTAAATCTAAATGTTAAATCTAAATCTAAATCTAAATCTAAATGTTAAATCTAAATCTAAATCTAAATCTAAATCTAAATCTAAATGTTAAATCTAAATGTTAAAACCGGTTATCTGCATTCTGAATTTGCATATTAGTTAAATATTTAGTTTCACCCGAAACATTTAGATTTAACATTTAGATTTAACGTTTAGATTTAACATTTCAATTTAGCATTTAGATTTAGATTTAACATTTAGATTTAGATTTAACATTTAGATTTAACTATTTAAAATATCTCTAAGTTGACAAATATTGTTGTAAATGTGCTAAAAAAGTGACCGCCAAAAATTCATACCAGTTTTTTAAACATTGTTTGAAGCTAAATGTGTCAAAATGTTGCTGTTATTTTCAGCGTGAGCCGCTTTACAAACGGCGCCTCATATTAAATAGTCTTTAGAAATAAACGTTTATTGATCTTTGAAAAGATGTACATGCATTAATATGCCATTATCATTATTGTAGATGAAAATGCTCTCAGAACGACAATATTATTGTTTATCGCAATCATTTCTTGGCCAATTTATCGTCCAGCAAAATGTGTTATGGTGACAGGCCTACACACACACACACATTTGTTCTTGTTTGGGAAGCGTTCACTCGGATATTCGGCACAATCAGGACGAAACTGGATCTGACCTTGCTGTATCCGAGGACGGTGGCATCTTTCCTGAAGCCGAACCAGTTGGCCGGATCCACAGGCGCTCTGTAGAGGGTGGAGTTCAGCACCTCATCCGCCTCTAGACTGGTCTCATTCCCCATCGGCTACACACACACACACACGGAGAGAGAGAGAGAGAGAGAGAGAGAGAGAGAGAGAGATAGATAGATAGATAGATAGATAGAGAGAGAGAGAGAGAGAGAGAGAGAGAGAGAGAGAGAGAGAGAGAGAGAGAGAGAGAGAGAGAGAGAGAGAGAGAGATAGATAGATAGAGAGAGAGGATTAAACAACTTTTATTTAGACATCATTTATATCTCATTCACAATAATAGTAATAATAATAATAATAAAATGTAATATTAAAAAAAATAAAAATAAAAATAAATAAAACCAATTCATTTTTTTTTTTAAAACCTAAGACCAATTGATTATCATGTACAACACATAGAACCTCATTGATACTCCAAATTTCACAAAAAGCAGGTACATTATTTGTGAGACTGTAATATGTAAATTCCATTCTCAGTCTTGCTGCCACCAGACTCATACACATTACTCTAGAATTTGTTGCTGCCAACTCTAGGCCCTTGTTCTTCCTAGTCTTCCATATGGCCAATTTTGCTGTCCCTATTAGATAATTCAATAAAACTACTCTCCTCCTTAATAAAAATCTATATTTCAACCCTCCTATAAATATTTTGTCTGAAAATTCTTCTGCAAACCCCTGAAACCAAGTTGCAAGTAATTCAAACAAATCATTTAATCTATTACATTTTAAAAACAGATGCTCTAGATCTTCACCCTCACCACAAAACCTACACTGCCCCCCCACTGCTGGGTTCAGGTGTGCCACATGCCTGTCCGTAGCTATCGCCCCGTGTATGATCCTCCACTGCAGATCACCAGTTCGCTTTTCTACAGGGAGTTTGTACAGGGTCCTCCACCTGTCTCTAACAAGGAAGTCTGGTCCCAACAACTCTAGCCATCTGGAAGCTTTTTGTCTCTTCAGTGACCTCTGGTGATTCACCTTAACCGCTGTGTGGTAAAGTGCCTTCTTCGAAGCACAATCCAGATACTCCAGTTGAGGTGTCTGTAAATTCAAGATAGAATCAGGGGCAACCTCCCCTTCATTCTCATCACACATTAGTGACGAAATCTTGATCCTTGGAAAAACTTTCATGTCATTCTGATTTGACATTTGTCCTGTTGCTATACTTTCTCCATAAATTCTTTGTACTGCCAGATATATTTCCTCCATCATTTTTGAAACAAGTCTCTGTGATCGTAAACCAGTCACTTCCTTAATATTTTCGACAGATTTCCATCCATCTTTATCCATTAGATGACCCAGCTTGACGATACCATTCCTGAGCAGACATGCTCGCACACTCACTGAGGACAAAAGTCTTGTCTGGATCATGTTGTTAAAAAACAATGGTTCCTCAGGAGCCCAGTGAATAGAACTGCTCCTATCTCTGTCCACCTTTAAAACATTTCTCCACACGTGAAACATTGTCCGATAAAAAGGAGTAATTTCGGACAAATTCATATCCTCCAGCTTCATTAAAAAGAGGTGTCGATCAAGACCAAGCCCACCTGCCCTCTGCAAGATGGCACATGCTGTAGGAGTCCATAACAAGTCTTTTTGATAAAGAAATCTTTTTGCTGCTTGTAATCTGAACGCGTGGATACGACTCTTAACGTCCACCAGGCCATGTCCTCCTTCGCAAACTGGCAAAAAGATCACTGCTGCTCGGACCCAGTGCTCGCCACTCCAGAAAAAATTGACTAATTTCCTCTGAATTTCACATATAATGTCCTCAGGTGGATCCATGACTACACACCTGTGCCATAGTGTAGAAGCTGCCAGGTTATTGGCGACCAGAACTCTCCCTCTATAAGACAACTGTGGTAATAGCCATTCCCATTTAGACAATCGGGCAGACACCTTATCCAGCATGCCCTCCCAATTCTTCATTTGATATTGTCTATTACCTATAAAAACTCCCAACACTTTTAAACCTTCCCTTCCCCATCTCAAGCCACCTGGAAGTTGTGGATATCCTACCTCGTCCCACCGACCCATGATATAACCCTCACTTTTCTCCCAATTTACTTTGGCAGTGGACGCTTTTTCATAAAGCTTAATATTCTCATTTAAACTTCTAATATCCTCTTGCCTTGTGATAAACACCGTAATATCATCTGCATAAGCAGACAAAACTAATTTAACACTTTCACTTCCATTTTGAAGTAACACACCTTGTAAATGTTTTTTTAGTCTATGTAAGAGAGGTTCAATCATTAGGCTATACAGCTGCCCAGACAATGGACAGCCTTGTCTGATCCCTCTACCAAGAGGTACTGGAGCACTAAGACCCCCACCAGCTTTTACCATGATAAACACATCGGAGTACAACAATTTAACATATGATAAAAAAATTTCACCAAAACCAAAATGTTTTAAAACATTAAACAGATACCCATGATCCACCCTGTCAAATGCCTTTTCTTGGTCTAATGATACAATTCCAAGATCACTATTATTAAGGTGGCTAAAGTCAACTAAATCTCGTAACACAAATATATTGTCTATAATAGATCTCTCTGGGACACAATAAGTTTGATCTTTACCAATCAAAAACTCTAAACAATGCTTAATTCTATTAGCCAGACATTTTGACAGTATCTTATAATCCAGACATAGTAGGGACACTGGTCTCCAATTTTTCAATAAACATAAATCCCCTTTTTTTGGTAGCAGTGAGAGGACTGCACGTCGACAACTTAAAGGGAGTGATTTTTCTTTAAAACAAATTAAAAAAACTTCATACAAATCCACTCCAACTAAATCCCAAAATTGCTTATAAAATTCAACTGGCAATCCGTCTATTCCTGGAGACCGACCTGAAGACAGTTGCTGCATTGCCTCTGTAAGTTCCTTAAAAGTAATTTCATTATCCAGCAATTTCTTATGTCCATCTGGTAACTTTGGTAAATCATGCAGTAATTCTTCAGTACTTTTAGAGTCACATGATTCTTTACTATATAATGACGCATAAAAATTCACTGCCATTTTCCTGATTTCCATTGGATCAGAGGTTACAGTTCCATTTGCACGCCGAAGATGATACATATGTTTCTGTTGAACATTTTTCTTTTCCAGGTTAAAAAAATAAGAACTAGGAGCATCCATATCTTTAATCGAGCAAAACCTTGCTCTAATCAGTGCTCCCTTAGTCCGTTCCTGTAAAAAAGATCCAAGTTCCATTCTCTTCTTTTCCAAAAAGTCTTTCTGCACAGTTCCAGGATTATCCATAATTTCTTTTTCTAACTGCAAAATGTCTCTTTCCAGTCTTTGTACTGTTACTTTAATTTGAGAGGAAGAATGCAAGTTATAATTCTGACAAAAAACTCTTATTTGAGCTTTTCCCACTTCCCACCACTGACTAATATTCTCAAAACAACTCTTTTTCATTTTCCACTCATTCCAAAACATTGTAAATCTTTCACAAAACAAAACATCTTGTAACAGTTTAACATTAAAATGCCAATAATATGTACGTCTTGACAATTCTTTCATATTAAGATCTAAACCAACCATATGATGATCTGAAAAGGCATTTGGTGAATGAAAAACATTCATTATTCTGTTGTTCCATATTTTTCCAAGATAAAACCGGTCCAATCTAGCCCCACAAACAATATTTTCACTCACTTTAACCCATGTGTACTGTCTTTCCATTCCATTCCTTACTCTCCATATATCTACCAAACCTCTTTTTTCCATTATTTTGGATAGTACTAAACTAGATTGATTATGAGGTTCTTCACCATTTCTATCAACAGTGAAATCTGTTGTACAGTTCCAGTCTCCCCCTACAATAATACACACACCATCATCAATGTTCTTAAGAGAATCATTCAGTTTCATAAAAAACCTCACCCTTTCTGACCCATTATTCGGGGCATATACATTTACAAAAGCAAACAAAAAACCCTCAAACTCTACTTTTGTTATTATAATCCTCCCCTTTTCAATTTCCTCAACATTTAAAATATTAACATTCATATTCTTTGAAAATAAAATAGCAACTCCAGCACTATTATTTGACCCATGACTTAAGACGAGCTTTCCACCCCACCACATACCCCATTCTATTTCATTATTGTTATCAGTATGTGTTTCCTGCAAAAATGCAACATTAATCTGTTTTATTTTCAAAAATTCTGAAACCATTGCCAATTTCTTCCTGTCTCTACCCCCATTTATATTTAAGGACCCAACCCTCAAACACTCCATAGAAAAATGAAAGGATAGAAAGGATAGAAAAAGAAACCATTGTAAGGGAGACTCCCTGTGCAACTTAATCATTGCTATAATAATTTGAAGCACGAGATTTACCCTGACGTAATTTCGTTAAAAGTTTCTTCAAACGAAATCTCTTCTTCTTACTTAGTTCGTCATGGCTTACCGTTCTCTGTAACATAATAACTGAAGCAATAAACTTATCCACATCAGGGAAAAAGTCATTTACTTCAACTATCTTACCAAAAGTTACATCCAAGAAATCATTTATTTCCTGCAATGTGTACAATTCTCCCATAACTTGGGAACCAAATTCAGAAATTTCCGAACAAGCATCGTCATCCACCATCTCATTGTCATCATGATTCATTTCAAAGCCCTGTGATGTTTCAGGTTGTGGCTCAATTCCACTTCCACCAGCCTCACTAATCACCATTTCTACACCTACTCCACTTACTTCTGCTGTCACTGTAACTTCATCAGCCCTCATCATTCTCTCAGTATCCCCACTTTGGTTCAAAACAACAGTGGGCTCCTCGCTAGGCCTCGTACTACTATCACCCACAGCAACGCCACCATCATGTACTTCACTCACAACCTGAGGTTGTATTTCTCGATCTATTTCACGATTCCCATCATCAACATTCTGCTGCGTATTCTCAACATTCTGAGCCTTATGTGGACATGCAACCCTCTTATGCCCAATGTCTCCACATTCAAAGCATTTATTATTCCCGGTACTCGCATACACCAGATAAGACTTTCCTTCATGCCCCAGTCTAAAAGAAACATTCAAATCTGGTTCATTCATAAACATAAACACTTGTCTTCTGAATGATAACACGTGCTTCAAGGCCTCATTTTTGCATCCAAGAGTAATCATTTTAACTGGACTAGCAAACTTTCCGTAACTCGCAAGAGCTCGTTCAATTTCACTATTTCTAATGAATGGCGGCACATTTGATATTGTCACTCTAGTAGTAGGTGTAACCAGCGGTGAAACAGTAATAAAGGTACCACTTACCACAACGCCATTGCTTATCAGACGATTAACCAAATTTTCTTCTTTCACGAAAATCACCACCGCCTTATTCATTCGAGAAGCCGAGCAAATATTGTCGTAACCGATCTGCTCCCCAGCCGCGATCAATACATCCTCCACATTTACGCCAGGTTCCGCCATACACCTGACGCCATGACGGAGCGAGAGAGACGCTGCACCCCCCTCAGGAAGGGATGCCATCCCAGCTCCGTCAAACTTTCCAAACAACTCACGAAACTTACAGCTGACCTATCCAATATAATTAATTCCTTACTTATCCATCATAACTTCTAAGTGAAAGAAATCAATGAAAAAAAGAAATAGGAAAAACCGCCCTCTCACCGCGTTCACCCGCACTCACACACACCCAAACGCTCCCCGCATGCAGAGAGAGAGAGAGAGAGAGAGAGAGAGAGAGAGAGAGATGTTTACCATCATAATATCGTCATGTTGCATCTGTTTAGGACACGTCACAATTACTTAATGGAAAGAAATACATTTACAAGGGACATTTGAAGTGCTGGGCCCCTGTGAGGCCCCTAATAACTCTGTGTTATTTATATGGCGACAAACACGAGCCTTTAATACAGCCAGCCTGAGAGAAACAATCCACACATCCATAAAACACGAGACTAAACACTTCACCTTCAGGCTGTTTGTTTAATAAGTGCTAAGTTTATGAGACGCTGCTGCTGTTATGCTGCGTTCACACCAAACGCGAATTGAGCGTCTGGCGCGAGTGATTTCAATGTTAAGTCAATGGAAAGGCGCGTTGACGCGCGTCTGGAGGTCCCGCGGCGCGGAAGGCGCGTTACGCGCGGCGCGAAGGACGCGAATCCGCCTCATTCGCGCGTCCAGTTCGCGCGAATGGCGCGAATTGGACGCGAATTGAGCGTCTTGCGCGGTACGCGCGTTACACGCGAATGGTGCTTTTGTGCATTCACGCGTTTGAAGCGTATTCGCGTCTGACGCCCGAGTTGAAAAATTTGAACTTTGGCGTCAATTCGCGTTTGGTGTGAACGCAGCATTACACTCAGTGTGTGTGTGTGTATGTGGGAGGACGAGAACACACTGTGTGTAAAAGATTTGACATGGGCTGTTGTGTCCACACTCAGTCTGAATGATGTGGCCTTTTATCATCTACAAGCTACAAATGATACGTCTGGATCTGAAAATGAATAACACGTATCACGTGATGTGAGAAAACATGAATGTTTGTAGAACAAATGGTGCAGGACACATTAAGTGTCCAAAAATCTTTTGAAAAAATGTATTATTGTTGTTGTGTTAATGTTTGGTTACAGGGTTTCAGATTATCCACTCGCTCACACACACACACTCGCACACATACACATACACTCACACGCACAGTCGCAAACACACACACACACACACTTGCGCAAACACACACCCGCACAAACTCGCACGCACACTCGCACACACACACTTGCACGCACACACACGCTCGCACACACTAGCACATGGTCGCACACAAACACACACACTCACACTTGCACGTACATGCTCGCATGCACAGTCACACACACACACACACACACACACACACAGACGTACACACGCAAACACACACAGACGTACACGCGGTCGCACACACTCACACAGACACGCACACACACACACACACTCGCACAAACACACACACACACACTTGCACACACACACACATTTGCACGCACCCTCGCACACACCCACAATCGCACACACACACACACACACACACACACTCACACGCTTGCACACACATTCACACACACACATGCACGTACACGCTTGCATGCACAGTCGCACACACACGCACACTTGCACGCACACTTGCACGCACATACACACGGTCACACACACACTCACACAGACACACACACAAACATGACACACATGCTCGCACAAACAGTCGCACACACGCACGCACACACACTTGCACGCACACTCGCACATACACAGTCACACACAATCACACACTCACACAGACACACACACAAACACGCACACACACTCGCACACACATGCTCGCACACACTCGCACAAACACATACACTCTGACACACACATGCACGCACGCACAGTCGCACACACTCGCACACACACACAAACACTCTGACACACACATGCTCACACGCACAGTCGCACACACACACACACTCTCACACACACACACACACATACACTCGGACACACACATGCACGCACATACTAGCACACACACACTTGCAAATATTAATTTCCACATCCCTACGATACTGTGCCAACAAAATAAAGCGTCTATCGTCAGAGATTCTGCTCCGTTGTTAATATTGTGGTATAAAAATATCTGCGTAGCACTAACTACTCAATGTTTACTTTAAAATAACATGCATTAATGAGATAAATAAGGGTGGGGCATGCATGACAATAAAACAATCTCAAGGCTGACCGACACACACCCGTCGCTCACAAATCCAGTTCTTTCTCAGCTTATTGCACTTGAATGGCCAAACACACATAATCATCGTGTGTAGTCGGTTATGAATGTGAACACACATCAGTGTATTGGATCTGTGCATTCGCTCTTAAAGTGACAGTAGCCTAATAAACCTGCTTCAGTCCGTCATTAATGTTCATCAAACAACAAAAGACAAAGAGAAAATCACTCACTGCTCTTTGAGCTTTAAAGGGTTAGTTCAGCCAAAAATGTAAATTGTGTCATTAATGACTGAGCCTCATGTGGTTGGACACCCGTCAGACCTCCGTTCATCTTCAGACACAAATGAAGATATTTTAGTGTAAATCTGATGCTCTGAAAGGCCTCCATTGGCTCAACTTTACACTCTCAAGACCCTTAAAAGACACTAAAGACTAAAGTTACAAAGTCCATCTCACTACAGCAGCTCTACAATAACTTTATGAAGATGAGAATAGTTTCTGTGCGCAAAAAAACCCTAAATAACGACTTATATAGTGATGACGATTTCAAAACACGGCATCATGAAGCTTCGGAGCGTTATGAATCAGTGAGTCGAATGATGATTCGGATTGCGTGCCAAATCGCCAAACTGCTGAAATTTGGCGATTCAAACCACTGAATCGACTCACTGATTCATAACGCTTCGAAGCTTCATGATGCCGTGTTTTGAAATCGTCATCACTATATAAGTCGTTATTTAGGGTTTTTTTGCGCACAAAAACTATTCTCGTCTTCATAAAGTTATTGTAGAGCCGCTGTAGTGAGATGGACTTTGTAACTTTAGTCTTTAGTGTCTTTTAAGGGTCTTGAGAGTGTAAAGTTGAGCCAATGGAGGCCTTTCAGAGCATCAGATTTACACTAAAATATCTTCATTTGTGTCTGAAGATGAACGGAGGTCTGACGGGTGTCCAACCACATGAGGCTCAGTCATTAATGACACAATTTACATTGTTGGGTGAACTAACCCTTTAATAAGAATCAGTGTATATTTCATTCATACAGTGAAGACTATGTGTGTGTGTGTGTGTGTGTCTCACCGCGGTGCAGTTGTTGGAGTACTCCAGAGGGTTGACGACGCTGAGCTGGTACAGCATCTTACAGACGATGATAACACACACCCAGATGGTGGAGAGACAGGAGGCCATGGCTCTGAAGCGGCCGTAGGGCATGGCGAAGCTCCACAGCACCACCAGCACCAAGTTCATCGCGGACGGCTGTGAAACAGGGGATGAAGTGTGAAACACTGCCATATTATCAGCTCATGGCTGTTTCTCTAGAGCACCAACACGATGGCCTGAATGTGAGAGTGTGCAGACCTCCAATAGCGCCACCCAGACGACAAAAAAAGCCACTATTTTGACGATGTGCAGCTCCAATACTCTCCAGATGAAACTCTGGACGTGGGTCAAGGTGTCGGAGAACTTCCTAGAGAGCACCATTAGTCTGTCCATCACCAGTCCCCACTTGCTGGGAATCACCTCTGAGAATGGAGCAAGCATGACATTAATGTCTGTGACTGTATGGGGATTGACTAGGGATGCACCGATGTATCGGTTTGATAAAAGCACTGTTTAAAAAACAGCCGATGCTCAGGGACAATTACATCCTGTCAATCAAAACACGTCAGACTGCAACTCATGCAGAAAATGTCTCTTGTGTTGAATTTAGGGCTGTCAAAGTTAAAGCGAGAAGCACTGTTTGACCCTCTGAGTCACCCGTAGATCAGGGTTGCCAGGTTAATTGAATCGCTTGATCTGTGTTTAAAGGATTAGTTCACTTTTAAATAAACTTTTGCTGATAATTTCCTCACCCCCATGTCATCCAAGATGTCCATGTCTTTCTTTCTGCAGTCGAGAAGAAATTAAGGTTTTGGATGAAAACATTCCAGGATTGTTCTCCATATAATGGACTTCAATGGGCTCCAAACGGTTCAAAATGGTTCAAAATGCCAGTTTCAGTGCAGCTTCAAAGGGCTTTAAACGACACCAGATGATGAATAAGGGTCTTATCTAGCCAAACCATCAGTTTCTGTGAGAAACCCAGCAGTATTTATGCTATTATTTTACCTCTTATCAGACGAACGTGATCATCTCTGAGCTCCGCCATAACTTCCGCTAAGTGAAGTCAAAATACGAGCGTGGTCATAGATGTATCGATAGTAGATGCCTCATTCTACTGATCCGTGCAGGCGCTAATGAGGCATCTACGTATACATCTATGACCACGCTCGTATTTTGACCTCACTTAGCGGAAGTTATGGCGGAGCTCAGAGATGATCACGTTCGTCTGATAAGAGGTAAAATAACAGCATAAATACTGCTGGGTTTCTCTCAGAAACTGATGGTTTGGCTAGATAAGACCCTTATTCATCATCTGGTGTCGTTTAAAGCCCTTTGAAGCTGCACTGAAACTGGCATTTGAACCGTTTGGAGCCCATTGAAGTCCATTATATGGAGAAAAATCCTGGAATGTTTTTATCCAAAACCTTAATTTCTTTTCGACTGCAGAAAGAAAGACATGGACATCTTGGATGACATGGGGGTGCGTAAATAATCAGCAAAAGTTTATTTAAAAGTGAACTAATCCTTTAAGCCGTCAAAATGCGTCAACAATATGTCACTTAACCTTACATTTAACTCAGGAGATTTATCCAACTGTTCACAGTTAGTTAGCTCTGTTATTAATCTAAACTCTAGTATTATAGTAATGTACCAAATGAGGGGTTCCCAGTATAGTTTACAGCATTATTTGGGAGATCCCCCCCCCCAAAGACAATCAAACTATCGCTCTGAAGAATCTTCTATCGGTATCTGCAGCGTAATTTAGCATCGGTGCATGTCTAGTAAGTGTAAACCTGCTTTCATTGAGCTCCATCAGCTCAGAAGCGGCGTTTATTACTCTCACCATCATCCTCTGACGGATCATCACCCTGATCTGGGATGAGATCCTCCTCCTCAAATCTCACTTCCTCCGTGGATCGGACCAAATCCGGATTCTCTATACCTCTCTTCCTGTGGGGGAATGAACAGAGATCATCAGAGAAATTCAACAGAAAAGAGAAACCCTAACCCTAACCAGAGAACGCCACTGAGCTCGTAATAAAACAAGAATCAACATTAGCGGGGCTTTTCGGCGATGGCGAGAACTCATGGATTTGATATATTGTAAAAGTGAAGCGGAGATGATTGTGAGTAAGGCGTTTTATTGAACAGATTGAACATGTGTAGCTTTCTAACAGAGTTCACCGTAAGGCATGATCTATTGTGAAGGACTGTTGCATTATGGTTGTTGTAGAACTGTGCTGGAAATTATTTATATATCCCTGTAGTGATAGTTATATCTCATATATCATAATCACAAGTAAATAACCCTAATCCTAACCCAAACCCTGTAGTAAGTAGGGATATTGATTACCTGATTTCATATTATGTATAATGTTTTAATATTATGTAAGGATTTGGAAGCTACAGTTAAAAAATGACAAAAAAAAATGTCATCAATTTAAACCTTCATCCTTCCCTCGGGTCATTTTGACCCGAAACTCATATTTATTTTGTTCATCATAGGACCCTAGGACTTCTGTCATACTTAAAACACAAATACACACACCAAAATGACTGGATTCGAGGAGTTTTGTGGTTGAAATGTAAAAAAATAGCAAATCCTTCCCTCACGGGTCAATTTTGACCCCCTTAGGAATGAATGCGAGGAATGCTTCAGTACACATAAATACACATAAAATTCAAACTAAAAATTCTAAAACTTTACCAAAAAATTATTGTATAATGTCTACACGTGTGTCTGAATGCATCCTGAAGAGAAACTGACTTTAGAACCCAGCGGAACAGCTCATCCACTCCATATAGAGTTATGAAATATCATCTTATATTATTATTATTCCACAAGAGGTCGGCAGAGACACCCAATGTCAGATATTCTGAGCTGAATTAAAAGGGTTATGCGTGAAATTGAGAGTTATTTTGCATTTAAGTTGAAAAAATGTGAAGAAAACCAAATAAATAAATACAAATAACAAAAAAAATAACAAAAAATGCATTAAAATATTAGAATAAATATTATCAAAATTAAATGTCTTTTTTCCTTCTCTGAAATGTTTTGAAATGTTCTGTCAATGCATAGGTTATAATTTTACACTAAAGATGCAAAAGTTCTGATATGATTTATCTTTGTTTAATTTTTTTTCCATCACAAAAAACAGCGGTTGTGTAGACTTTTTATATCCTCTGTAGATTATGCATTATTACCAGTAAATATCCCTAATCCTAACCCAAACCCTGTAGTAAGTAGGGAAATTGATTACCTGATTTCACATTTTTTATTATTGCGTAAGGATTTGGAAGCTACAGTTAAAAAATTGAAAGTAAAAAAAAAAAACATGTCATCAATTTTAACCTTCATCCTTCCCTCGGGTCATTTTGACCCGAAACTCATTTTTATTTTGTTTATCGTAGGACCCTAGGACTTCTGTTGCACTTAAACCATGAATACACACACCAAAATGACTGGATTCGAGGAGTTTTGTGGTTGAAATGTAAAAAAGTAGCAAATCCTTCCCTCACAGGTCAAGTCTGACCCCTTTAGGAATGAATGCGAGGAATGCTTCAGTACACATAAAAAAACCAAAAATGCACAAAATTCAAACTAAAAATTCTAAAACTTTACCAAAAAATGATTGTATAATGTCTACATGTGTGTCTGAATGCACATGGAAGAGAAACTGACTTTAGGACCCAGCGGAACAGCTCATCCGCTCCATATAGAGTTATGAAATATCATCTTATATTATTATTATTCCACAAGAGGACGACAGAGACACCCAATGTGAGATATTCTGAGCTGAATTAATATTGTTATACATGAAATTGTGAGTTATTTCGCATTTAATTTGAAAAAATAAATACAATAAATAAAAGAACAAAAAAATATCCCAAAAATGCATTAAAAAATTAGAAGAAATATTATCAAAATAAAATGAATTAAGCTTTCTGGGCTAAATAAAAAAAATAAAACATAAAAAAGTATAATTTTATGGCTTCGGGTCATTTTGATCCACGAGGGAAGGATTTGTTACAAAGTGTAAAGGGAGGGATGAGAAAATGAAAGAAAACAAAATGGTGGAACAATGTGATCTCCCAGACTAAATCTATCTGTGACCCGTGAGTGCCTGAAGACGGGTATCCATGAATCTTCAGAACATAATGAAAGAGTTATTAGTTATTAGCATTCAACATGTAATAAACCACGTATACTAACTCAGACAGCTCTAAATGCCTTTGAAATGATTCTAAAAGGGTTTATTTTGGTCAAATAAACGAGTCTAGAATATCTGTGTGCATTTGTGTGGAGCTGATGCTCTTGCCTGTGTATGGGAGTGACATTCTCCAGATCTGTGATCCTCATGAAGGGCTTATGGAAGTAATGCAGCTGGAGAATACAGGCCAACAGGAAGAAGCCTGGGATCAGGATACTGGAGAAGAGCTCAGAGAGTTTAAACGTCTCCAGACCCATGTCGGCCAGCCTAAAGATGGAGAACACATGCAATCAGCATTACATTGGCTATTGTCACTTTTTTATTGCCTGTGTGTGAACAGCTTCTAATAAAACATAAACATTGAGGCCTTTTCCAAACTTCCTGTGGTGTCTATGAAAGCCTGTAGACTTATGTTCATGCAAAGAAAAGGGATTCATTCACTATATAGTCTCACATCGCCAAATATATACACCGATCAGGCATAACATTATGACCTAATATTGTGTTGGTGGCATGGCCTCCTCTAGACCCCTGATGGTGTGCTGTGGTATCTGGCACCAAGATGTTAGCAGCAGATCCTTTAAGTCCTGTAAGTTGCGAGGTTGTGCCTCCAGGGATCGGACTTGTTTGTTCAGCACAATCTGGCCCTTGTCAAACTCGCTCAAATCCTTAAACTAAAACTCATTTTTATTTTGTTTATCGTAGGACCCTAGGACTTCTGTCGCACTTAAACCATGAATACACACATCAAAATGACTGGATTCGAGGAGTTTTGTGGTTGAATTCTGACCCCCTTTAGGAATGAATGCGAGGAATGCTTCAGTACACATAAAAAACGAAAAATGCTCAAAATTCAAACTAAAACTTTACCAAAAAATGATTGTATAATGTCTACATGTGTGTCTGAATGCATCCTGAAGAGAAACTGACTTTAGGACCCAGCGGAACAGCTCATCCGCTCCATATAGAGTTATGAAATATCATCTTATATTATTATTATCCACAAGAGGTCGGCAGAGACACCCAATGTCAGATATTCTGAGCTGAATTAAAAGGGTTATGCGTGAAATTGTGAGTTATTTTGAACTTAAGTTGAAAGAATGTGAAGAAATACAATAAATAAATAAAATAATCTCCAAAAAGAAATATTATCAAAATTAAATGAAATAAGTTTTTTTTTCCTTCTCTGAAATGTCTCTGAAATGTTCTGTCAGTGCATAGGTTATAATTTTACACTAAAGATGCAAAAGTTCTGATATGATTTATCTTTGTTTCATCTTTTTTACATCAGAAAAAACAGCTGTTGTGTGGACTTTTTATATCCACTGTAGATTATGCATAATTACCAGTAAATATCCCTAATCCTAACCCAAACCCTGTAGTAAGTAGGGATATTCGATTTTTATTATTACGCAAGGATTTGGAAGCTACAGTTAAAAAATATAAAGTAAAAAAAAACATGTTGTCAATTTTTAACCTTCATCCTTCCCTCGGGTCATTTTGACCCGAAACTCATTTTTTTTTTGTTTATCGTAGGACCCTAGGACTTCTGTCGCACTTAAAACACGAATACACACAAGAGGGTTACGCAAGGGTTACGCTTGCCCATTTTTCCTGCTTCTAACACATCAACTCTGAGGACTAAATGTTCACTTGCTGCCTAATATATCCAGAGATCATCAGTGTTATTCACTTCACCGGTTATAATGTTATGCCTGACCGGTGCACAAGATCCATAACAGCACCCCCTACTGTATAAAGTGAAATTGCCAGGAAAAACTTGTCAATGGCTGAGAAATGTTGTGACTGGAAATCTCGTCAATAGCGAGGAAAGCGTTAATCATCTGAAACATTTTCAAAGAGTGAATAGGTAAGCTGAGACGAACTGCTGTTCTGTGAATCCAGTGAAGTTTCCCCAATAGCCTGGAAAGTCCTCAAACTGAAAGGTGTATATAGAAATGAGCACCAGCATGGTGTAAGCCACCACTGTCCACCAGAAGGCCTTTAGCAACCTCCTCCAGAGAGAGTAGTACACCTGCGGAGAGAGAGAGAGAGAGAGAGAGAGAGAGAGAGAGACAGAGAGAGAGAGAGAGAGAGAGAGAGAGAGAGAGAGAGAGAGAGAGAGAGAGAGAGAGAGAGAGAGAGAGAGAGAGAGAGAGAGAGAGAGAGAGAGAGAGAGAGAGAGAGAGAGAGAGAGAGAGAGAGAGAGAGATGTTCACAAGTCTTTCATCTGGAGTCCAAGTCAAGTCTGGAGCCTTTATTCACGAGTCCTAGTCGAGTCTCAAGTCATTTTATGTCTTACAAAAAATAAATATATTCAAAAATCCTTTTTTTTATAGACAAAATATGACCTTTCTATCATCTGTTTTGTTTGTAATAAAAGTCCTAAGATATAAGGGATACATCCAGCCTTACCTTATAATCCATTATAATGTAATTAAATAAAAACTAATGTCCTGGCAACAAGACAAGTAGTCATTTTCAATACAGTCTCTGAGTGGACACAAGATGGCGCCATTCTCGTTTGTTACACAGCGTTGTTATTGACAGAAAATAATCAAACCGAACGTTTCTAGTTGTTTCTAGTCAATTGACCTATCGTAAGCCCCGCCCCCCTTAGTTACTGTTGCTAACTCGGACAAACAATCAGAGTTGCTATATCTTACAATGACAAGCTGTCAGTGTGAAAACCTTATCCCGAGATGTTTTTGGACACAGAATTTACCGGGATGCACCGGTTGACCGGCCAAAAATCGGTTTTCTTTGCATTTTTCTGCCGATTTATCCGGAAGTGCACCCGCGTGCACATACGCCTAAATTGAGCTGAAGTTGCGCGAGCTGAAGTTGAGCGAGCTGAAGTTGCGCGAGCTGAAGTTGCGTGAGCTGAAGTTGCGCAAGCTGAAGTTGCGCGAGCTGAAGTTGCGTGAGCTGAAGTTGCGCGAGCTGAAGTTGCGTGAGCTGAAGTTGCGCAAGCTGAAGTTGCGCGAGCTGAAGTTGCGTGAGCTGAAGTTCAAAAATACAAAGAAAACCGATTTTTGGCCGGTCAACCGGTGCATCCCTACTTTTATTTGACATGGCGTCCACAGAGGTTAGGGACATTAACTCGCTCGCTGCTTTACTGTGGTGTAGCTGGGTGGCTCTTTTGGATCGCCAGCCTATTAAAACATGAAGAAAATCCTTTAAACCTAGCACTACGTTTTACTTTATCAATCTTTTCGCAGATTTTCTCTCTCTTAATGTAGACACGAGAGAGAGATAGAAAGATATTAATCCATTTATTGCTTAAAGCGCATATTTTAACGTATCACAATCAGCATGCACACAGTTGCGCGAGCTGAAGTTGCGCAAGCTGAAGTTGCGCGAGCTGAAGTTGAGCGAGCTGAAGTTGCGCGAGCTGAAGTTGCGCGAGCTGAAGTTGAGCGAGCTGAAGTTGCGCGAGCTGAAGTTGCGCGAGCTGAAGTTGCGCGAGCTGAAGTTGAGCGAGCTGAAGTTGAGCGAGCTGAAGTTGAGCGAGCTGAAGTTGCGCGAGCTGAAGTTGCGCGAGCTGAAGTTGAGCGAGCTGAAGTTGCACGTGCTGAAGTTGCGCGAGCTGAAGTTGCGCGAGCTGAAGTTGCGCGAGCTGAAGTTGAGCGAGCTGAAGTTGCGCGAGCTGAAGTTGCACGAGCTGAAGTTGCGCGAGCTGAAGTTGCGCAAGCTGAAGTTGCGCGTGCTGAAGTTGCGCGAGCTGAAGTTGAGTGAGCTGAAGTTGCGCGAGCTGAAGTTGCGCGAGCTGAAGTTGAGCGAGCTGAAGTTGCGCGAGCTGAAGTTGCGTGAGCTGAAGTTACGTGAGCTGAAGTTACGTGAGCTGAAGTTGTGCGAGCTGAAGTTGTGCGAGCTGAAGTTGCACGTGCTGAAGTTGAGCAAGCTGAAGTTGCGTGAGCTGAAGTTGTGCGAGCTGAAGTTGAGCGAGCTGAAGTTGTGCGAGCTGAAGTTGAGCGAGCTGAAGTTGAGCGTGCTGAAGTTGAGCGTGCTGAAGTTGAGCGAGCTGAAGTTGCGTGAGCTGAAGTTGTGCGAGCTGAAGTTGTGCGAGCTGAAGTTGCGCGAGCTGAAGTTGCGCGAGCTTACCTCTCAGATAGTGGGCGTTTGTTCAGCTCAGCTTCTCACGTGTTGGATCGGATGAGAACGAAACAGACTAACTTGTGACAAAGCCGAAATACTTCTTTTTGTAGCCTAAAGAAGAACATGCATGCACTCTAGAAATGAAATACTATCAGTTCTGTAGCCTATAGGATGATCATTTTTATTTGGTAACACTTTAGAATAATGGTCATTAGTTAACATTAGTTAACTACATTAGTTAACATTACCTAATAATGAACTGCACTTATAAAGCGTTTATTAATCTTTGTTAATGTTAATTTCAACATTTACTAATGCATTATTAAAATCTTGCTAACATTAGTTAATGCACTGTGATGTTTATATTAACTAACGTTAACAAAAATGAACAAATACAGTAACAAATGTACTGCTCATGGTTAGTTCATGTTAGTTAATACATTAACTAATGTTAACTAATGACTATTATTCTAAAGTGTTACCTTTTATTTTACCTTAAAATTACATTGACTTTGATTTGATTTAAAAAGCACCTGCTGTAGCATCTTAGTTTTTTTTGTTGCACTAAACATTATTTGATTTAACATTTTGGAACAATTATATACTTTGGTTTTATTTAATTTCACTGGTAAAGACTTTTTTTCTTTACACTGAATTTAAAAACAAATGCTGATTTAAGTAACATCTTTGTTTGGATTGCAGAATATGCAGTTGTTGCCTTTAATTTCACCTTTCAGCCTTTTAATTGTCCAATTAAATTTCCTGTTAATTTCAGATTGCGGACTTGTTTTCATTAGCCAAAAGCCAATTTAGCCTGTTAAATACCAAATAAACATCTTGTTCATGTATAATTGTATTATTTTATTGTGTAAAAAAAAAAAAAAAAAAAAAAACGGAAAATGGTATCGGAATCGGCCAGTTTTCTTGAAAAAAAAAATCGGTATCGGAATCGGCCATGTAAAATCATGATCGGTGCATCACTAAATAAAAGGACGTTCCTGCGTCTTGAATTGTTTTCCACACATTCTTTGCATCGAGCCGATCTGACACGGTAATAAATCCGAGAACATTTGGCACGATGGATCCTGTCATGTTTCATGGGACTCTTACGCACGCAATATATCCGTGATGAATTCTATAACAAGGGTCGATCTACCACGTCATGTACATGTGAAGGAGATATTATAACATTAAAATAAAGATTTTTTTTTTAATTTACGATGGATAAGGATTGAAGACTTGAGTTGTTTTTAAAATTTCACGAGTCTTTTTTGTCAAGTCGAGTCAAGTCTGAAGTCTCATTAAATGCGACTCGAGTCCGAGTCACTAACTCGAGTGCCCATCTCTGGGTTGATCCATTATATAATGTGGGCTGGTGAAAGTGTACCTGGTACAGGCACATGCAGAGCAGAAAGAGCAGCATGTAGACGATCTTGTAGGCTACGAGCTTTCCTGCGAAGCTGACCATGATGAACATGCCTCCACACACGTAGATCCAGTACTTGGCGTACAGACTCATCACCAGCCCACCCAACACCTTCAACAGAGACTCATTCCGTCCTGTGCTCTCTGAAAGAGAAGAAAGAGACTCTCAAACTTCCCTGTGTTGTGAACTTTTATCTTCTAAAGTGTAGGAAACTCAGAAGATGAAGACCAGGAGACTTCGGGATCAAACAGAAGTTATTCTTTTAATGAAACTCTCTGTGCTGCAGGTCGTCCAAAAACAGTCTGACTCAAACAGCAAACCTGATAGATTATATACATTCCAAAGGGGGAGGGATTTACATTGAGATTGAACAAAGCATGTCAATTAAATATACAGGTCCCAGACAGAGTATCACCAATCCTACTCCTAATCAGCAGAACTATTCAAACGCATAGAGGAAACGACGGTGAGAGTCTGAAAACAGGTCCGGCAGAAATCTCCTGCTGGAAAAACCCCAGAATTATTATCAATACCTTAAAGGGGTGGTAAAACACATTCTTTTGAAGGCTTGACTGTGTTTGTGGGCTGCACTGTAACATGTGTTCATGCTTCGTTTTAAAAAAAATTGCCTTATTTTTCATATATTTGACCTTTATTCTACACTGCTCTGTCCCTCCTTGTAAAACGGTCTGATGCTTTCCGGGTTGTATGAAGCCAGTCCCTCAAAAATACGCAGTGGGCTCAGATTGGTTAGCTGGCCCAGTGTGTTGTGATTCGCTAACCGCAGTGCACGTCGGAAACGTCACGCCCCTTACCGGAGGATGTTCAGTGTTAGAAACAACGGCGTCAATAAAACCATATGAGCTCGAATCAGACCCAGAACATTTGAGTGAAGATGATCGAGCAGAACCTGTTCAGTCCTCGAGAGTAAAGACTGCGGGTCTATAATGATCGCTACTGAATGGCACTTTAACTTTTGTATTTTTAGAACGATTATAGCCAAATATCTGTCACAAGAACTAACCCAAAACAAACACTAAGCACTGGCTTTAACTAGTAAGTTAGCCAAATCACACACAGAACCATGTTTAGCATGCCTGAAGATTACAATACATAAAAGCTCTAATCAAAGAATCATTTACACTAATGCCAGGTTCGCTGTTGAGATTTTAACGTTAGTGTTTGTAACGTTAGGTGTTCGTCGGATAACGTTAAGTATGAATGAGCATTTAACAGACTGGTTTGCAGAACAGCGCTGTCATCTGTTTACTTCCTTGCTACAACCTATTACAGGAAAACACATCGATGAAAAATAAATCACACTTACAGGTTGTGGCCCGTGAACAGCTTCTGTTTGTAAATCCAGCTTTCAGGACAAGCCGTGGTGCATATCCTGTATTGAACTCGCGAAGTTTGTGGAAGTTTGTGTTGTCCTCCGTGAAATGTGCAGCGCGCGCGTCGTGCATCCACGCACCGGCAGTGTTTTTTTTCACGCAGCTGACGTTGTGCAAATCTGGCATTGAAATCGCGAAGACGGTGGATGTTTTCCTCTGTTAGATGTGCTGCAGGAGCCCTGCGCGCGCCTGATTCCCCACTGACTCAAACACACGTGCATATAACATGCTGTATGTTAAACGCTCTGCAACGCACCCCCGTCCCAAGGAAGGCTGAACAGAGCAAGTGCCCCAGACCTGCAATCCGGATGAATATAACAGCGTTTCCTCGGCATCGCGGCAACAACACTCCAGCCTACTAACCACAACAGCGTCGCGATACAAAATGGCCTCACCCCCCCCTATTTAATATTCTCGGAGGAGGGGTTTATGTAAATATTGAGCCTGTTGATGTCACCAACCCTGGAGGAATGTGTGTAGTCGCCTACTGGCCGTTTGCTGTAGTTCTTAGAAACTGATTTCTTTAAAAGCAAATATCTCCCTTTGCTTTAAACTTTGAACGTTGTAACTTTGCAGATGTTGTTTATGCTCAAGCAGCAACATTACACGTTAGCTAAAGTTAGAATAGTGAAATCGTTGTTTACCACCCCTTTAAATGCTAAATACAATGTACTTTCTTAAATTTTTAATCCCACACCTGTCTGTGGTTAAATACTCACACACAACACATTTGTAAAAAGGTATTATTTAGCAAGCATGTAACCACTTAGATCATAGACCATTTATAGCCAATTTATTGTGGAAATATATGTTTTTAAAGCTTTTTAACAGTTATCGAGCCAAAAACTTAGGACTAGTTCACGGAAGTAGGTTTTTGGAATAATCTCCAGATGGACAGTGGCGGTCCAAGGGCCCTATCTTGCACCCAGCGCAATTGACTTTGTACACCGACGCATGTGTCATTCCTATTTTGCACCCGCGCAAAGCGCGCTTTTCCCTCCACAGAAGCACGTCGCTAAACTAGTGAATGAACTTGCGCTCCCTGGGCGGTCCAGCGCAAAAAAGGAGGCGTGTTCCGGCGCAAACAATCCCTGGTGCTATTTTGTTGTTCCATTAAACAATTGCGCCACTGACCAGAAAAAACCTAGTCTAAAGTCAGTGGCGCGTTGCGCGTTGTTCATTATGCTATTTTAAGGGCGCATGCTTGACCATAATGTATAGCGTGCACAACGCGCATACACTTTGCTCATGTAATCTACACAGATGCAACAGTTATTTTTGCAAATCATAAATTGTTACACTAAAAAATATTAACACATGAGATGACGGAAATCATTGTGGTGTGTCACGAAGATGTGAAAAAATTGGCATAAATCTAGCTTACAAATTATTCAGGCTAATTGTAGTCTAATAATTAAGGAGACCTGTTTGCCCAATAGTGGCAACTTCTGGCAAGACATATATGTATATAAGGACATCTAACAAATTGGTTTGTCCGTCAAGAACCAGGAAAAAAAATCGGTAAGGGTGGACGCAGCGATGTCCTCTGCTGGCGTCAGGTCCTGAGTAGAGGCCACCTCCCGTTACACGGCGTGCCCGATTGATGCTGGCAAGCTTGGACTTTCCCCGTCTTCTGATGTCATTGTAGCGCTTGCGGCACTGGTGCGACGTCCTGGGGATGCCAGCTGATGAAACAATTGTGGCTATTTCCTTCCACGCCTGTTTAACCAACGCTATTTTGGGTGGGTTTCTCCCATCCCCATACAACACAACTTCTCTGTCTTTCACTGCTCTTACAAGAACATCTCCTCGGCTGTGAACCGCTCCTGGCGTGCGCCTGGTAAATACGCCATAATAATAGCAATCCATAATGGAACTTGCGCACCTGCTTTTACAGGGAATGTTGGATGACGCTCTGATTGGTTTATTCACGTTACGCCCAAACCACACCTATGAATAATGAAGCTACTTCAGACCAACCCATTTTAGATTTGCGCCGGGCGCAAGAGCCATTTATCCCGCCGGGAAAATAGCAACAGCGCCGAGACCCGCCCACAAAGTTACTTGCGCTTCGCGCTTTGACACTTGCGTTTCAGATCGTTAAAATAGGGCCCCAAGAGGCAAAGTTGCTCAGAATGAGAAGTTCTACTGTATGGTATGAAAGTCGTGGCCGTGTGCGAAAAACCATATGACATACAATCCTTTACGCACACGATTTCTTTTGACTTTCTCACAGGGGTCGCGAGTCAAACAGGCCCAGTGAGTTTCGTTCCAACCGGCCTCCGTGAACCTTGTCTGACAGCTGCTCGAACTTCATTGGCCATGTTTTTAAAGATGCGCGAATGTCCAAAGGTGATCACAGCACTTTGGACAAAGATACTGCCTGCCAGTTTTCAGGTCAACCGGACTGAATGTTGCGTAGCTATAGACGTTTTCGTGTTTTTTAAACATTTACAGCGTCACCAAGTGGTCAGTCGCCCCATACATTCAACGGTTTGGCGTGCCGTCACGGACATCAATCGAAATTCCGACCTTTTTTGATAATTATTGACAATCAGACTCCAGAGACTCTTGCTGCACTTGTTTGGTTCCAATTGGGCAAAAAACCTAGGACTAGTTCGCAAAAGTAGGAATTTTTTGGCCTTGAGCCAAGGATTCCAATGATAAGATACTTCGACAAACGTACTTTTGAGCGCTGTAGCGCCCCCGTCAGGCCGATTGGGACGAGCTTTGGTGTCTTTGAAGGTGGTGAGAGTACTACCAGCCCTCAAAGTTTCAAGTCTCTACGACTCACGGTTTGGTCTGCCCGATCACTTTTATGGTGATCCTTGGAAATTCGAACAATTACGATAGAGTTTCAAAGGAGCCTAAACCTCCGTAGACCCTTTCCATTGCACAAAAGGATATTTACAACGACCAAAGGTTCTGCAGATTATCAAAAAGTCTTTCACAATAAGAACAAAATGGTTCTTTTAAGAACTCTTCACTGAAAGGCAAAAATGGTTCTTTAATGCCATCACTGTGAAAACCCCCATTATTTTTAAGAGTGTGCAAAGTTTTCATAGTTCTCCAGATGACTTATATAATGTACGGGTCATGTGACCTATGTTTATAGTGCTTTATTGTCATAACAGCTCAACTGTCTTTGCTTTTTTGTATGGAAAAGAGCAGCTTTAACAATCTACATTCTCCTTTTGATTTCTACATGAGACATACAGTATATGATTCATACAAGTTTGGATTGACATTAAAGGGTTAGTTCACCCAAAAATGTAAATTGTGTCATTAATGACTGAGCCTCATGTGGTTGGACACCCGTCAGACCTCCGTTCATCTTCAGACACAAATGAAGATATTTTAGTGTAAATCTGATGCTCTGAAAGGCCTCCATTGGCTCAACTTTACACTCTCAAGACCCTTAAAAGACACTAAAGACTAAAGTTACAAAGTCCATCTCACTACAGCGGCTCTACAATAACTTTATGAAGACGAGAATAGTTTTTGTGCGCAAAAAAAACCCTAAATAACGACTTATATAGCGATGACGATTTCAAAACACGGCATCATGAAGCTTCGAAGCGTTATGAATCAGTGAGTCGATTCAGTGGTTTGAATCGCCAAATTTCAGCAGTTTGAATCGCCAAATTTCAGCAGTTTGGCGGTTTGACACGCGATCCGAATCATCATTCGACTCACTGATTCATAACGCTTCGAAGCTTCATGATGCTGTGTCTTGAAATCGTAATCACTATGTAAGTCGTTATTTAGGGGTTTTTTTGCGCACAAAAACTATTCTCGTCTTCATAAAGTTATTGTAGAGCCGCTGTAGTGAGATGGACTTTGTAACTTTAGTCTTTAGTGTCTTTTAAGGGTCTTGAGAGTGTAAAGTGCTATTGTGTCAATGGAGGCCTTTCAGAGCATCAGATTTATACTAAAATATCTTCATTTGTGTCCGAAGATGAACGGAGGTCTGACGGGTGTCCAACCACATGAGGGTAAGTAATTAATGACAGAATTTTCATTTTTGGGTGAACTAACCCTTTAAATAAATGAGGACAAAATTTTTTTTTTTTTTAAACTAGCCCTTTTAATGGTTGATAGGTCTCTGATGTCCCCGGAGTATGTATGTGAAGTTTTAGCTCAAAAGAAATTGTCACTTTTTGAGGGTGAGCAAAAACATGCCCTTTTTGTGTGTGTCTCTTTAAATGCAAATGAGCTGCTGCTCATGGGGCGGAGCTTCAAGAGCTCATGTTAGCAGCTCTGATGACCTCACGCAGACACGCAATGAAACCGTTCAGACTTTTTTATGTTCTCTATTTGATCCAAACACAGAGATTCTCAATTTCTCGCGGATCATACAGCTCTTAAACGTCGCTAATATTGTCCCTCGAGACCCTGATGTTCCGGCTCACCTCCAGTGGTGACCTCCTGCAACGGGACACTCATTCTCTTCTTCCTGCTGAACGTCTCCTTCACTGACTGTCTCAGCAGAAGCCAAAATGTCAATGTGAACAGCAGCTGAGAATAAAGAGAGAGTGAAGCAATATTTACACTTTCCTCACAGTGTCTTGAGTAACATCAGGAGAATTATGATTGATCATGTGGTTGGATTGTGTAAAAATGTAGCAAGTGAACACAAGTTTTCCTATCTACATTTCTCAGAATCATCCAGGTTTATTGCAGCCATCTGTATCCCATTACATAACGCCATTTGGGTCATTCCGCGTCAAATCAACCACATTTCGTAAACTTCCCCGGCTCAAATTTTAGATTTAGATTTTCAAAATTACACTTTTCACCTGAGATCTGGAGCAATTGGATGATGGATGGATAGATACAGTTAAAATCCTCAATTCAATTTAATTTAATTTCTATTTAATAGCCAGTCGTGGGTCTTTAAATGCAAAATAATGCATTTAAACGGTAATGCCCAAACGTGTCCTCATAAAAGTTCACAATGCTGTTAAATATTAAATATAACACTGAATAAATATCTTTTGGTCAGGTTAGATACTGATCATTAATCACTCAAACCCCTTTATCTAAACCTGCTTAACCGTCGGGCTCACACATCCGCCATATTTGTAGTTTTTTAACACTTTTTATCGATGTTTGTAGTTCGAATCGAATCATCCAACACGCAATGGGTTGTGGGTAATATCAGCCATTAGAGTGTAAGGGATCTACACTTCGGATTCTAACCCGTTTTTGGGATACTCATTTCAATATACTACGATTTGGGACACTAATTCCAAGTTTGAATACCATTTAGGACGGAGAGTATGCAAATTGGGACGCAGAAAGGAGGAACATCTGGAAGGACCATTCCAGGGTCAATACAAGTTCACCTCGACCGCATTTGTGGCGTATTATCTACAAAAAACACCTTTGATCCCTTGTTTTCTTTAATATAGAAGTGAATGGGGTCCATTTTTGGAGGATTTGAATGCAGAAATTCGAAGCTTATGATCTTATAAAATCTCTTACAATAAATCTTCCATTAAAAGTCGCTTAATATTTGAGCTGCAAAGTTGTTTTTTCATTTAAGGGTATTGGGTAGCATGATGTTGCAAAATTGCAAACAACTTGACACAGAAATTAGTGATTTTTTTCATCTGAAATCATGTTAAAGGATTAGTTCACTTTTAAATAAACTTTTGCTGATAATTTCCTCACCCTCATGTCATCCAAGATGTCCATGTCTTTCTTTCTGCAGTCAAAAAGAAATTAAGGTTTTTGATGAAAACATTCCAGGATTGTTCTCCATATAATGGACTTCAATGGGCTCCAAATGGTTCAAATGACAGTTTCAGTGCAGCTTCAAAGGGCTTTAAACGACACCAGATGATGAATAAGGGTCTTATCTAGACAAACCATCAGTTTCTGTGAGAAACCCAGCAGTATTTATGCTGTTATTTTACCTCTTATCAGACGAACGTGATCATCTCTGAGCTCCGCCATAACTTCCGCTTAGTGAGGTCAAAATACGAGGCTGGTCATAGATGTATACGTAGATGCCTCATTCTACTGATCCGTGCAGGCGCTAATGAAGCATCTACGCATACATCTATGACCACGCTCGTATTTTGACCTCAATAAGCGGAAGTTATGGCGGAGCTCAGAGATGATCACGTTCGTCTGATAAGAGGTAAAATAATAGCATAAATACTGCTGGGTTTCTCTCAGAAACTGATGGTTTGTCTAGATAAGACCCTTATTCATCATCTGGTGTCGTTTAAAGCCCTTTGAAGCTGCACTGAAACTGGCATTTGAACCGTTTGGAGCCCATTGAAGTCCATTATATGGAGAACAATCCTGGAATGTTTTCATCAAAAACCTTAATTTCTTTTCAACTTTAGAAAGAAAGACATGGACATCTTGGATGACATGGGGGTGCGTAAATAATCAGCAAAAGTTTATTTAAAAGTGAACTAATCCTTTAAAACACATATCTCTTATGGCTATACTATTGAATTTGATCATTTACATATTGGCTCTAAAAGTGAATGTCAAGCGCTGGTGGTAATCAACATAATGCCGCAAATGCTTGATTAAAGGGTTAGTTCACCTAAAAATGAAAACTTCTGTCATTAATTCCTCACCCTCATGTGTTGGACACCCGTCAGACCTCCGTTCATCTTCAGACACAAATGAAAGATATTTTAGTGTAAAGCTGATGCTGAGAAAGGCTTCAGATAGGCCTCCATTGGCATTCAGTTCATTTACACTCACAAGACCCATAAAAGGCACTAAAAACGTCGTTACAAAGTCCATCTCACCACAGTGACTCTACAATAATCTTACGATGCGACGACAATAGTTTTTGTGCGCAAAAAAAAACCCCAAAATAACACCTTTATCCAACTTGTTCTTGTCTTCCGTGTGTCTCCACGACGCATGC
>NC_137098.1:2890794-2978294 GCF_949357685.1 Gobio gobio
AAGTTATATAAAAAAATGTTCTGGCTAATCCAAGCTTTATAATAGCAGTAATAGTTGCTCTGTTTTTGAAGTCCATAAAAAGTGCATCTGTGCGTCATATAACTGCTCCACGCGGCTCTGGTGTTAATAAAGGCCTTCTGAAGCGAATCGATGCGTTTGTTAAGAAAAATATCCATATTTAAACATTTATAAAAAAAATTTCTATGGCTCTGCATCAGCTGCGCCATCACTTCCGGCGAATAAGGTCAAAATACCAGCGCGATCATAGATATATACATAGATTCCTCATTAGTGCCTGCGCGGATCGGTCGAATGAGGCATCTACATATATATATCTATGATCACACCAGTATTTTGACCTTATTCACCGGAAGTTATGGCGCTGGGAAAACTAGACGACATTCGTCTGATAAGAGGTAAAAAAATAACAAATACTGTTGAGTTTCTCGCAGAAACTGATGGTTTGGTGTCTTCAGACATCAGTGTGTGTCCCACGAGCCGCAGGTTTAATAAGGATTCGTATGTGTGTGTGTTTTTACTCTCATTGCTCTCATACTCTAAAATATCCCCATAGACATCATTATAGACTATCACACTGTTACACATCTTCATTTGTGTTCTACTGAAGAAACAAACACACCTACATCTCTGATGCCCTGGGGGTGAGCAGATACACATAAACATTACGTTTTTGGGTGAACTATCCCTTTAAGTCGTTTTTATTAAGAATGCAACAGGTGTGTTAAGTTTTTTTTTATGCATTACAAGGGGTTGTTAAGCCAAAAAAAAAAAAATCGTGAAATTCAATTAATCTCTTTAGATGATATGCGCCATTTACTTTTTCTCGTTTTTAAAGCTCGACATCCACTGGTCCACATTCTGCTGAATCACACATACACTGAAAAAAATGATTAAGGCCCGATTAAATTAAGCATAATTAAAGGGTTAGTTCACCCAAAAATGTAAATTGTGTCATTAATGACTGAGCCTCATGTGGTTGGACACCCGTCAGACCTCCGTTCATCTTCAGACACAAATGAAGATATTTTAGTGTAAATCTGATGCTCTGAAAGGCCTCCATTGGCTCAACTTTACACTCTCAAGACCCTTAAAAGACACTAAAGACTAAAGTTACAAAGTCCATCTCACTACAGCGGCTCTTCAATAACTTTATGAAGACGAGAATAGTTTCTGTGCGCAAAAAAACCCTAAATAACGACTTATATAGTGATGACGATTTCAAAACACGGCCTCATGAAGCTTCGAAGTGTTATGAATCAGTGAGTCGATTCAGCGGTTTGAATCGCCAAAGTCACGTAATTTCATCAGTTTGACACGCGATCCGAATCATGAATCGACTCACTGATTCATAACGCTCTGAAGCTTCATGAGGCCGTGTTTTGAAATCGTCATCACTATTTAAGTCGTTATTTAGGGTTTTTTTGCGCACAAAAACTATTCTCGTCTTCATAAAGTTATTGTAGAGCCGCTGTAGTGAGATGGACTTTGTAACTTTAGTCTTTAGTGTCTTTTAAGGGTCTTGAGAGTGTAAAGTTGAGCCAATGGAGGCCTTTCAGAGCATCAGATTTACACTAAAATATCTTCATTTGTGTCTGAAGATGAACGGAGGTCTGACGGGTGTCCAACCACATGAGGCTCAGTCATTAATGACACAATTTACATTTTTGGGTGAACTAACCCTTTAATTTGTGCTCGTTTAAATAAATTAAATTAATTTTTTTGATTTTAATTAAAAAAAATTAATTGGTTTTATAGGAATTGCATGTTTTTGTTTAAATTGAGATAAAATAAATTGATTGCAACCACTAACAATAAAAAAAAAGTATTAAATTCAACGAATCATTTTTTCCAGTGAAGTGTGCGAGAGACTTGAGATCATTTCTGGGCTGAATTATGCCTTTGATTGACTAAACTAGTGTGTAAAGGCACCTGGTCCGTGTGGCCCAGAGCGAAGCTGTTGATCCTCAGCACAACGGTCACAGAGACGTACAGGAGCAGGAGGATGCCCGGATTCACGTACACCGGCCAGTCGTGATGTGTGTTGAGCGCCAGGTCGAAAGAAGAGCAGTTTCCAGGCTTTATTACATCCTTCAGGCCAAAGAGTCTGGAGACAAACACAGAAAACACAATAAATGCTGCATGTTCTGAAGAAAGCGCGAGTGGCTGTGAGTCTCTGGGATATAAACTGGCGATTCGGACTCTATCATACACCCGGCGCAATGTGACACTAGGCATGACGCAAGTGTGTTCTGCTAGTTTCTGCCAGTGTTGGGCACGTTACTTTAAAAAAGTAATTAGTTATAGTTACTAGTTACTTCTTACAAATAGTAACTGAGTTAGTAACTGAGTTACATCATTATACAAGTAACTAATTACCAGAGAAAGTAACTACTGTGTTACTTTTTTCTTTTCTTTTCAAATGTTCAAATATGTCAAATAACTTGGATGCCCCCAATATTAGATATGTTAAATGAATGAATTGGACACTAAATAGAATAAATTACTATTATAAAACATTGTACATTAATGTACAATATTGTAATGTTGCTGTGGGACAATGTGAGAGACACCTATCAAATTTAAAACATTATTGTAAATATTATCAGTAGACCTACTATAGTGTAAACATTGTGTAAATATTATCAGTAGACCTACTGTAGTGTAAACATTATTGTAAATATTATCAGTAGACCTACTATAGTGTAAACACTATTGTAAATATTATCAGTAGACCTACTATAGTGTAAACATTGTGTAAATATTATCAGTAGACCTACTATAGTGTAAACATTGTGTAAATATTATCAGTAGACCTACTATAGTGTAAACATTGTGTAAATATTATCAGTAGACCTACTATAGTGTAAATATTGTGTAAATATTATCTGTAGACCTACTATAGTGTAAATATTGTGTAAATAATATCAGTAGACCTACTATAGTGTAAATATTGTGTAAATATTATCAGTAGACCTACTATAGTGTAAATATTGTGTAAATATTATCTGTAGACCTACTATAGTGTAAATATTGTGTAAATAATATCAGTAGACCTACTATAGTGTAAATATTGTGTAAATATTATCAGTAGACCTACTATAGTGTAAATATTGTGTAAATATTATCAGTAGACCTACTATAGTGTAAATATTGTGTAAATAATATCAGTAGACCTACTATAGTGTAAATATTGTGTAAATAATATCAGTAGACCTACTATAGTGTAAATATTGTGTAAATAATATCAGTAGACCTACTATAGTGTAAATATTATCAGTAGACCTACTATAGTGTAAATATTGTGTAAATAATATCAGTAGACCTACTATAGTGTAAATATTATCAGTAGACCTACTATAGTGTAAACATTGTGTAAATATTATCAGTAGACCTACTATAGTGTAAATATTGTGTAAATAATATCAGTAGACCTACTATAGTGTAAATATTGTGTAAATATTATCAGTAGACCTACTATAGTGTAAACATTGTGTAAATATTATCAGTAGACCTACTATAGTGTAAACATTGTGTAAATATTATCAGTAGACCTACTATAGTGTAAATATTGTGTAAATAATATCAGTAGACCTACTATAGTGTAAATATTGTGTAAATATTATCAGTAGACCTACTATAGTGTAAACATTGTGTAAATATTATCAGTAGACCTACTATAGTGTAAATATTGTGTAAATATTATCAGTAGACCTACTATAGTGTAAATATTGTGTAAATATTATCAGTAGACCTACTATAGTGTAAACATTGTGTAAATATTATCAGTAGACCTACTATAGTGTAAACATTGTGTAAATATTATCAGTAGACCTACTATAGTGTAAACATTGTGTAAATATTATCAGTAGACCTACTATAGTGTAAATATTGTGTAAATATTATCAGTAGACCTACTATAGTGTAAACATTGTGTAAATATTATCAGTAGACCTACTATAGTGTAAACATTGTGTAAATATTATCAGCAGACCTACTATAGTGTAAATATTGTGTAAATATTATCAGTAGACCTACTATAGTGTTAATATTATCAGTAGACCTACTATAGTGTAAACATTGTGTAAATATTATCAGTAGACCTACTATAGTGTAAACATTGTGTAAATATTATCAGCAGACCTACTATAGTGTAAATATTGTGTAAATATTATCAGTAGACCTACTATAGTGTTAATATTATCAGTAGACCTACTATAGTGTAAACATTGTGTAAATATTATCAGTAGACCTACTATAGTGTAAACATTGTGTAAATATTATCAGTAGACCTACTATAGTGTAAACATTGTGTAAATATTATCAGTAGACCTACTATAGTGTAAATATTGTGTAAATATTATCAGTAGACCTAATATAGTGTAAACATTGTGTAAATATTATCAGTAGACCTACTATAGTGTAAGCATTGTGTAAATATTATCAGCAGACCTACTATAGTGTAAATATTGTGTAAATATTATCAGTAGACCTACTATAGTGTTAATATTATCAGTAGACCTACTATAGTGTAAACATTGTGTAAATATTATCAGTAGACCTACTATAGTGTAAACATTGTGTAAATATTATCAGTAGACCTACTATAGTGTAAACATTGTGTAAATATTATCAGTAGACCTACTATAGTGTAAACATTGTGTAAATATTATCAGTAGACCTACTATAGTGTAAACATTGTGTAAATATTATCAGCAGACCTACTATAGTGTAAATATTGTGTAAATATTATCAGCAGACCTACTATAGTGTAAATATTGTGTAAATATTATCAGTAGACCTACTATAGTATAAATATAGTGTAAATATTATCAGTAGACCTACTATAGTGTAAACATTGTGTAAATATTATCAGTAGACCTACTATAGTGTAAACATTGTGTAAATATTATCAGTAGACCTACTATAGTGTAAATATTGTGTTAATATTATCAGTAGACCTACTATAGTGTAAACATTATTGTAAATATTATCAGTAGACCTACTATAGTGTAAATATTGTGTAAATATTATCAGTAGACCTACTATAGTGTAAATATTGTGTAAATATTATCAGTAGACCTACTATAGTGTAAACATTATTGTAAATATTATCAGTAGACCTACTATAGTGTAAATATTATCAGTAGACCTACTATAGTGTAAACATTGTGTAAATATTATCAGTAGACCTACTATAGTGTAAATATTGTGTAAATATTATCAGTAGACCTACTATAGTGTAAACATTGTGTAAATATTATCAGTAGACCTACTATAGTGTAAACATTGTGTAAATATTATCAGTAGACCTACTATAGTGTAAATATTGTGTAAATATTATCAGTAGACCTACTATAGTGTAAATATTGTGTAAATATTATCAGTAGACCTACTATAGTGTAAACATTGTGTAAATATTATCAGTAGACCTACTATAGTGTAAACATTGTGTAAATATTATCAGTAGACCTACTATAGTGTAAACATTGTGTAAATATTATCAGCAGACCTACTATAGTGTAAATATTGTGTAAATATTATCAGTAGACCTACTATAGTGTTAATATTATCAGTAGACCTACTATAGTGTAAACATTGTGTAAATATTATCAGTAGACCTACTATAGTGTAAACATTGTGTAAATATTATCAGTAGACCTACTATAGTGTAAACATTGTGTAAATATTATCAGTAGACCTACTATAGTGTAAATATTGTGTAAATATTATCAGTAGACCTAATATAGTGTAAACATTGTGTAAATATTATCAGTAGACCTACTATAGTGTAAACATTGTGTAAATATTATCAGTAGACCTACTATAGTGTAAACATTGTGTAAATATTATCAGCAGACCTACTATAGTGTAAATATTGTGTAAATATTATCAGTAGACCTACTATAGTGTTAATATTATCAGTAGACCTACTATAGTGTAAACATTGTGTAAATATTATCAGTAGACCTACTATAGTGTAAACATTGTGTAAATATTATCAGTAGACCTACTATAGTGTAAACATTGTGTAAATATTATCAGTAGACCTACTATAGTGTAAATATTGTGTAAATATTATCAGTAGACCTACTATAGTGTAAACATTGTGTAAATATTATCAGTAGACCTACTATAGTGTAAACATTGTGTAAATATTATCAGCAGACCTACTATAGTGTAAATATTGTGTAAATATTATCAGCAGACCTACTATAGTGTAAATATTGTGTAAATATTATCAGTAGACCTACTATAGTGTAAATATAGTGTAAATATTATCAGTAGACCTACTATAGTGTAAACATTGTGTAAATATTATCAGTAGACCTACTATAGTGTAAACATTGTGTAAATATTATCAGTAGACCTACTATAGTGTAAATATTGTGTTAATATTATCAGTAGACCTACTATAGTGTAAACACTATTGTAAATATTATCAGTAGACCTACTATAGTGTAAATATTGTGTAAATATTATCAGTAGACCTACTATAGTGTAAATATTGTGTAAATATTATCAGTAGACCTACTATAGTGTAAACATTATTGTAAATATTATCAGTAGACCTACTATAGTGTAAACATTGTGTAAATATTATCAGTAGACCTACTATAGTGTAAACATTGTGTAAATATTATCAGCAGACCTACTATAGTGTAAATATTGTGTAAATATTATCAGTAGACCTACTATAGTGTTAATATTATCAGTAGACCTACTATAGTGTAAACATTGTGTAAATATTATCAGTAGACCTACTATAGTGTAAACATTGTGTAAATATTATCAGTAGACCTACTATAGTGTAAACATTGTGTAAATATTATCAGTAGACCTACTATAGTGTAAATATTGTGCAAATATTATCAGTAGACCTAATATAGTGTAAACATTGTGTAAATATTATCAGTAGACCTACTATAGTGTAAACATTGTGTAAATATTATCAGTAGACCTACTATAGTGTAAACATTGTGTAAATATTATCAGCAGACCTACTATAGTGTAAATATTGTGTAAATATTATCAGTAGACCTACTATAGTGTTAATATTATCAGTAGACCTACTATAGTGTAAACATTGTGTAAATATTATCAGTAGACCTACTATAGTGTAAACATTGTGTAAATATTATCAGTAGACCTACTATAGTGTAAACATTGTGTAAATATTATCAGTAGACCTACTATAGTGTAAATATTGTGTAAATATTATCAGTAGACCTACTATAGTGTAAACATTGTGTAAATATTATCAGTAGACCTACTATAGTGTAAACATTGTGTAAATATTATCAGCAGACCTACTATAGTGTAAATATTGTGTAAATATTATCAGCAGACCTACTATAGTGTAAATATTGTGTAAATATTATCAGTAGACCTACTATAGTGTAAATATAGTGTAAATATTATCAGTAGACGTACTATAGTGTAAACATTGTGTAAATATTATCAGTAGACCTACTATAGTGTAAACATTGTGTAAATATTATCAGTAGACCTACTATAGTGTAAATATTGTGTTAATATTATCAGTAGACCTACTATAGTGTAAACATTATTGTAAATATTATCAGTAGACCTACTATAGTGTAAATATTGTGTAAATATTATCAGTAGACCTACTATAGTGTAAACATTGTGTAAATATTATCAGTAGACCTACTATAGTGTAAACATTATTGTAAATATTATCAGTAGACCTACTATAGTGTAAACATTGTGTAAATATTATCAGTAGACCTACTATAGTGTAAATATTGTGTAAATATTATCAGTAGACCTACTATAGTGTAAACATTGTGTAAATATTATCAGTAGACCTACTATAGTGTAAATATTGTGTAAATATTATCAGTAGACCTACTATAGTGTAAATATTGTGTACATATTATCAGTAGACCTACTATAGTGTAAACATTGTGTAAATATTATCAGTAGACCTACTATAGTGTAAATATTGTGTTAATATTATCAGTAGACCTACTATAGTGTAAATATTGTGTAAATATTATCAGTAGACCTACTATAGTGTAAACATTATTGTAAATATTATCAGTAGACCTACTATAGTGTAAATATTGTGTAAATATTATCAGTAGACCTACTATAGTGTAAACATTGTGTAAATATTATCAGTAGACCTACTATAGTTTAAACATTGTGTAAATATTATCAGTAGACCTACTATAGTGTAAATATTGTGTAAATATTATCAGTAGACCTACTATAGTGTAAACATTATCATAAATATTATCAGTAGACCTACTATAGTGTAAACATTATTGTAAATATTATCAGTAGACCTACTATAGTGTAAACATTGTGTAAATATTATCAGTAGACCTACTATAGTGTAAACATTGTGTAAATATTATCAGTAGACCTACTATAGTGTAAATATTGTGTAAATATTATCAGTAGACCTACTATAGTGTAAATATTGTGTAAATATTATCAGTACTACTCCTTTGGTAGTGGAGCTCACATTATCACCTGGGTTTTTAGCCACTAATGTTGTGGCTTTGATGCTGTGAGGCTTCGTTAGATTAGAATTTCTTGCCAGTGACGTGGAGAAACTCTTTCTTCCTGGCCACAAGTTGCACATTACATTCTTACCTTTCAGCTCAAAGAGAGAAAAGTAGCGCTTATACTTCCAGTTTGCGAAAGCTACCTTTGAAGTCATTGGACCATCGCTGACTGTGCATATGCGTGTGCGTCATAGATGTGTGTGTGTGTGTGTGTGTGTTAACCATAGACCGTAAAAAAATAGGCGTAAACTCAACCTATCGACCTCAACCTTGTCTCCCACCCACCAATCATCATCAGTGATGTGTACCAAAACACGCATGGCTGGCGCGCGGACACGCACACACACACACACACACACACACACACACACACACACACACACACACACACACACACACACACACACACACACACACACACACACACACACACACACACACACGTTAGAGGTTCGACTGACAGCCTGTTCAGATGAAAACCACTTCAGTGAGCTCAACTATAGTAACGCTGCATTTTTTTTCTCAGTAACGCTAACGGTGTTGTAACGGGAGAAACAGTAATTCGTTTGATTACTCGTTACTGAAAAAAGTAATTCCGTTAGTAACGCCGTATATCTATAACGTCGTTATTCTCATCACTGGTTTCAGCCAGACGTAGTTCTCATGTTCAGCGTTACGTTGTTTAAATATCAATATCTGTTCACCCATGGGCATCTGGTCTGAGCACCAGGTGTGTTTAGGAGCATTGCTGAGGAACTGAAAACCACTGACCAACACACACCTGCTCTAAAGTCAATAGTGCAGTATTTGTGTGTTATTTAAAGAGTGTGTTAGTGATTTGAGCCTATAGACGGAGCACAACACACACACACTCTGATTGTTACACACACAGGGATGTGCAGCACACACACACACACACGTTTAAATATTAAAATAAAAGGATTCCTCTCTGGTGAAGTGTTCAGTCTCTTCTCATGTCAATAGTGAATCCTCTCATTGCGCGGGCTTTTAAAGGGAAAGGGAGATGAAACTCTGATTTATTGCACGTTATGCCCAAAACACACCCATGACTCATTAAGAGACGAGGGACGACCCTTTTGGATCATGAGCCGACCGTTTTTTCCGTCGTTAAACTAGCAAAAGTGGATTCAGACACGCCATAAGAGCGTATATTTACCATTGCATTGCAAACAAGCAGCGACTATGTGAATATATAGTAAAGTGTGATTTATTCCTGTGGTCAAAGCTGAATTTATCATCATTACTCCAGTCTTCAGTGTCACATGACCCTTCACAAATCATTCTGATAAGAGGATTTTGATTATTATCAATGTTTTTGATACTTAATATGTTTGTGGAAACCATAATGCAGTACCATTTGGGCTAAATATGATTAAAACAAATAGAAATGAAAACTTTTATTCAGCAAGGACGCATTAAAGGAAATCAAAAGTGACAGTAAAGACATTTATAATGACACAAAAGTATCAGTATTAAGTTTTCAACACTGATAATAATCATAAATGTGTGTTGAGCATCAGATCCTCATATGAGAGTGATTAGTGAAGGGTCATGTGACACTGAAGACTGGAGTAATGATGATTTGATCACAGGAATAAATCACACTTTACTATATATTCACATAGAGAACAGCTGATCTACACTGGAGGAATATTTACTGTTTACTGGAGTTATGATCAAATAAATGCAGCCTTGGTAAGCAAAACAATATAATTATTCCAAATGTTTGACCGATATAGTCTTTCATATGGCTCTGGTCCCTCTTTCAATGTAAGTTGTACAATATGAGCATTCAGCTCAATCATTCAGCTTAGCATTTTGTTCAGGTTCAAGTATGTACAATAATAACAGTGATGCTTGCCTTAAAAAAGCTCCACTATGCATGTTTTCGCCACTAGGGGTCGCTAACCTCTTCAGAACGGTGATTGATGACGCAGGGAATGAGCGTGGACTCATCCCGGTGGATCTAATCATGTTTATGGGGAAATAATGCTTCTGGATTCATGTTTTTAACATGACTGTGGTCTGAAGCACACTGTGATTCTAACTAACACATTTTTAGTTAACTTTACTTAATGTCTTAACTTAATTGTAAAAATCTAGCATTATATCTACATACTGTTCCCTGTTTACTCAGAAAACTTAAGTTAAGATTAATTGATTGGTTTGAGTGCCAATTTGTGAAGCAAAATATAAAAGTCACCATTATGGAGATCAGTGTTCCCTTTGGTTGGGCACTTCATATTATTGTAAATCTCTTCCTATTGATGCAGCGACGCAACAATAAATCACAGTTATTTGGTTTCAAAGGAAGAGAAGTAATAAATATGTTGCTTTTAAAAGTTGACCTAGCTTCTGATTGAATAATTAACTACAGTTAACGATGTAGTCAGAAATTAGGTCACCTTTTAAAAGCAACCTATGTAATACTTCCCTTAATGCCGTATAATGATCGCTTACAATTGTATTGCTAAAATTTTGAATTGGGTTGTTATAATCCGTCTATATTTGTGACAATATCGTACAGTTGATCATGCTTGAGTCACAAAACATTCAGCATGCGAAACACAACAATGGTGGCTACACTAAGTCAAGAGTAAATCTAAAGTACTCACTACAGTTCTTTTTAGTTACTTGAGCTCTTGTGTAAGTGAACTATACTAACTGAGCATTTGTCAACACAACATGCTATTCCTATTTCACTTGGTTTGTTAAGGCAATCGGGTTGCATGCTTTTTTTAAAGTAAGTCTAACTAATTGGATTTTACAGTGCAGCGCGATTACTAATAAGAGACAGAGATCAGCGGATATAAAGACATGAGGAGATTTCATTCTCCCGAACGACGCGCGAATGCTGAGTTACTGCTCATACAGGTCAGACTATCTGACCAATTAAACCTGAGAGGAAACTCAATGCTGACTCTGTGTAAACTATCTGAACTCTGAGTGTGTTGAGAGATATAATGTTATTTTTTGTGTTGTTTGTTGGCTGTATGAGACTAGCAGGAGCTACATCACATTGATTAGTTTTATGTACATTAGCTCTCCTGTGTAATAAAGCACATGAGCGGCGTCTCTGTCAAGTTGAAGTTTGTCGCCATCTTGAATACGCCTCTTCGATACTGGTCCTCTTTTGATTTCTCATTTTGTTCTAAAGTCTGCTTGCCACGGTACATAGCGTTTGAGCGAAACTACAACAGCGCTAGATGTTACGCCGTCGTCCACATTCCTTCGTTAAAATCACAATTTTCTCACAATTTACAAATAATTGGAAACATTTGGGATATTGTAAGTAACAAAATATACACTCACCTAAAGGATTATTAGGAACACACACTAATACTGTGTTTGACCCTCTTTCGCCTTCAGAACTGCCTTAATTCTACGTGGCATTGACTCAACAAGCTGCTGAAAGCATTCTTTAGAAATGTTGGCCCATATTGATAGGAGAGCATCTGCAGTTGATGGAGATTTGTGGGATGCACATCCAGGGCACGAAGCTCCCGTTCCACCACATCCCAAAGATGCTCTATTGGGTTGAGATCTGGAGACTGTGGCGGCCATTTTAGTTCAGTGAACTCATTGTCATGTTCAAGAAACCAATGTGAAATGATTGGAGCTTTGTGACGGTGCATTATCCTGCTGGAAGTAGCCATCAGAGGATGGGGACATGGTGCTCATAAAGGGATGGACATGGGCAGAAACAATGCTCAGGTAGGCCGTGGCATTTAAACCATGCCCAATTGGCACTAAGGGGCCTAAAGTGTGCCAAGAAAACATCCCCCACACCATTACACCACCACCACCAGCCTGCACAGTGGGAACAAGGCATGATGGATCCATGTTCTCATTCTGTTTACGCCAAATTCTGACTCTACCATCTGAATGTCTCAACAGAAATCCAGACTCATCAGACCAGGCAACATTTTTCCAGTCTTCAACTGTCCAATTTTGGTGAGCTGGTGCAAATTGTGGCCTCTTTTTCCTATTTGTAGTGGAGATGAGTGGTACCCGGTGGGGTCTTCTGCTGTTGTAGCCCATCCGCCTCAAGGTTGTGTGTGTTGTGGCTTCACAAATGCTTTGCTGCAGACCTCGGTTGTAACGAGTGGTTATTTCAGTCAAAGTTGCTCTTCTATCAGCTTGAATCAGTCGGCCCATTCTCCTCTGACCTCTAGCATCAACAAGGCATTTTCTCCCACAGGACTGCCGCATACTGGAGGTTTTTCCCTTTTCACACCATTCTTTGTAAACCCTAGAAATGGTTGTGTGTGAAAATCCCAGTAACTGAGCAGATTGTGAAATACTGGCACCAACAACCATACCACGCTCAAAATGTCTTAAATCTCCTTTCTTTCCCATTCCGACATTCAGTGTGGAGTTCAGGAGATTGTCTTGACCAGGACCACACCCCTAAATGCATTGAAGCAACTGCCATGTGATTGGTTGATTAGATAATTGCATTAATGAGAAATTGAACAGGTGTTCCTAATAATCCTTTAGGTGAGTGTATAACACTGGCCTAGTGTGTTTTGGATATTATACATATTGCACCTTTAACACACAGCACTAATGATCTTGCTGCATGAGAGTCTGAATGTGTTTTATCTCACTGTGACAGCTGTGACAGTGATCTGCATCAGCACAGAGGTCAGCAGGGATTTATGGGTCAGGAGAAATGCAGAGAGATGTGGTGTCAGATCCACGGCTCGAGTCTCAGCGCGTTACGCAAGGCTGGCAGGAAACGGCACCTTCACCTCCCCAGCCTGAGGCTCTATTTCAGTCCCGCAATAACTCGTATTTACATCACACACACACACACACACACACACCCTGCTCTCACACACGCCTTGTGTAATGAACACAGACTGCTCGTTTACCACAGTCATCTAGAGAGAAGGGAAATCATATTCACAATGAATGTAATGATATTTTTACATGATCAGTAACTTTTAATATAAGGGTAAACATTATGCTAACGATTTCAGCCAAGGCAACATTTCTTATTTTCATTTATGGTGGACCAAAACCTGCAGGAAAAATAATAAAAAATAAAAATAAATAAATAAAGTGCTGTGAAATGGATTAATCGCATCCAAAAAGTGTGTGTTCACATAAGATATGTGTGTAGTAGGGATGCCACAATCTCAATATAATATTGAACCGTTCGGTCCGGCATTCACGGTTCAATACGCGCTTGTGAATTGCGTGTTTTTCGGTTTCACATTTAATTAATTATTTTTCTACAAATTCTATCATTTGCCTCCATCTCAATACTGAACAAAGTGACATACATTCACATCACAGGTTAGTGGTGGAGTTATACTCACAGAACACTAGAGTTATTCACAATCACCAAAGTTCATTTTTGCATGTGTTTTAAAGCCTTGGCGGTTCATTCGCGTGCGCGGTTTTAACATGCGCTTTTCAGAGCGCGCGCACTAAACGTCTGTCAAACACGTGATTACTGGACTAATTAGTAGTCTTACTGCGTTAATACTGTCAAATACACACAAGGTTAACATAAACACAGTCGGTTATGTCTAAAGTGAAAGTACAATCGCAATCGTGTCTGTATATAAGATGTGTAGAGGTCTTTAATTGACAGCGGCGCAGCCTATAGTGACCACGCGGTCCTTAAAGGGACAGTTCACCTATAAAATTGTGTCATTATTTACTCACTCTAATGTTGTTCCAAACCTGTATTCATTTCTCAATGACAGAATTTTCAGTTTTGAGTGAAATATCCCTTTAATGTTAATACAACAACAAAAGACAAAGAGAAAATCACTCACTGCTCTTGACTGAAAAACTAATACAGTAGCTTTAATAAGAATCAGTGTATATTTTATAGTGAAGTCTATGTAGTGTTTTAATTTTACATTCATTCATTCATTCAATTTCATACTTTAATGCTGCTGTACTGCTCTGAGCTGCCAGTGTAAATCTTTATATATATTTATTTTATATTATCCAATACACTAGGAATGTGTACAAGGGTTTTTTTTTAAGTAAAGTTTTAAGTTTAAGTAAGGTTTTTCAAGTCTTTTAAGTAAAATAAAGAAAGAGTATTGCAATATAAAAAAATACGTATTTTTTCTCTTTAACCTCTTGCGGTTCCTGTCGCCTAAGAATAGAATAACAAAAACTGATGTGACAAGCCATCAGAACCCAACCGAAAACCGTGGTTAAAAACCGAGGTATGAATTGAACCGTGGACTAACTGTAGTGTTGCATCCCCAGTGTGTAGTGTGTATAATTATTATCTATATATAAATACACAATCAATGTACATATTTAAGAAATAATTACATGTATACTGTATTTATATAACAATTTTTTTCATAAATATATAGATGAATTATTGTGTATTTATTAGGGCTGTCAAAAGATTAATCGCATCCAAAATAAAAGTTTGTGTTTATGTGTGTGTACTCTGTTAATTATTATTTATATATAAATACACACACATTCATGTATATATTTAAGAAATATTTGCATGTATATACATTTATATAATCTATAATATATATAAATATAAATGTTTTATATATAAAAATAATATTTTTTTCTTAAATATATACATGCTTGTGTGTGTATTTATATATAAATAATAATTAACAGAGTACACACACATATATTATGTAAACACAAACTTTTATTTTGGATGCGATTAATCGCGATTAATCTTTTGACAGCCCTAGTAATTATATATAGATAATAATTATACACACTACACACAGATATATTATGTAAACACACTTTTATTTTGGATGCCAGCACCAAAATTAATAAATAAATAAATTAGTTAACTAGTCTTTTGTTTCATGTTCATGTTTTCTGTTTTGCCATGTGCTTCCCTTGTTTGTGTCATGTGATCCTGTCATGTGTTCTGTGTTCTCATTGGTTTATTGTCTTGATTGTCCGTTGTCTTATCATCAGTCTCTGTGTATTTAAGTCCTGGTGTTTGCCATGCGTCTTTATCTAGTGTTTCTGTGTAACCCATTGTTGGTGAGTGTTCTGTTTGTGTCATGCCAAGTCCTTCTTTCTTTTATGTTTTGTTTAAGTGTGAATTACACTAAACTGCAACTTCCTCCTGTGGATTAACCGTGACATGTTCTTTATTCTGCAGGTTTTGTCCTTCATAAACTTGATGTACTAAAATAACTCAAATGAAAACTGAAATTCATGCAAATTAAAGAGAAGTGTTTGGTAGGCATGTTGTTACTGTTATAATTGTTTATTTAATACTTCATATAATTCATGGTGATTATATATAATTCAGACTTCTTCGCTTTTCATTAAAACCTATAGGCTATTTGAGAACAATAAAATTCATAGTGTTTTATTAAGACATATCTTCATTTAACACATGGACAGTTAAATAAGTATGCATTCCTGTATAATATGCCTGAATAAAAGTTGTAGAACAAATACAAGATTACTCTTTTACTGGGTGTCTGCCTTGTTTATTCAACTATTGAGCAAAAAACACAGGTTTAATAGAATAGCTGATTTAATTAATGACAAAAATGATATACATATTAACAAGAAAGATATTAAAGTATAGCTGCGAGCAGCAATTATCGGGATTCAAGCGGTTTAAAGCATTTATGCACATGCTTTAGCAAACGTATTCATCTAGAAAAGACCATTTACAGGCAATACAGGCAATTTACCATGGGAAATATGTGTTTTTTTTAAAGCTTTTTAACAGTTATAGCGCCATCTATGGGCCGATCTCCATAAAAGTTTGCATGCTTGTTTAGAATCATATGTTGTAAGTGCGCACCAATTTTCGTGAAGTTCCGGGATTTCCTTCAGGAGTTTTACTGCATTGGTTTTATTCAGATTGAGTGAAAAAGGACCAGTTCGAAAAAGTCTTTTTTTTACATAATCACGAATATTTAATGAACGGTTTGATTAACAGCAGTGGTTCTTGAGACAAAGATGTTCAGTATGAGGAGATCTATCCAATGATATGAACATTGTGTGTATGTGTGAAACACCACGTGATTACAGAGGCGTAAAACTTGTTAGCGCCAATTTCTTTCTAAATTCTCACAGAATTCTAGAGCCCATGAGTCGAACATGCCCACAAGTTTCGTCTTGATCCGCCTCTGTTAATCTTGTGTAATAGATGCTCAAATTTCATTGGCCGATGGTGGCCATGTTTTTTTAGATACGGAAATGTCCTCATAGCTAATCATGGCTCCTTGGACCAAGACACTGCATACCAGTTTGCAAGTAAATTGGCCTAACGGTTGCATAGTTATAGCTGTTTTCATGTTATAGCGCCACCAAGTGGGCCACCTTCGCGATTTTTTTACTGTGACTAACGATTGGAACCATACACATGTGTACCAATTTTGGTGAAAATATATAATTCCGCTCACAAGTTATAGCCATTTTAGTAAAAGTGGCCCCGCCCACCTAGAACATTTTGGCGCCTCTTAGCGACCGTGAATTAAAATTTCAATTTTTTTTTTAATAATGATTGATATTCAGACTCTAGAGAATCTTTCTGCATGGGTTTCTCAGAAACCGCACCTTTAAATGGAGCATCTTCTCCCATCTTACCCTATTCCCTGAAGCACATTAGAGAACAATGTAAATTCCATAGTATATGAATATGGTAATTTATATGTAAATCAAAGTACCATTCCTGCACCATATTACTGCCACAATCATATCTTGGTGGTGTTATTTGGCCAAGTAGAACATGTTTCTGGATCAACATCTTTAGTTGGTCCTGGAACTAGAGTCCTAACCCCAAACCTAACCATTCCAAACCCAGCCCTGAGCTCAAGCCGAACTCAAAGCATGGTGTTGATCCAGGAAATGCTGTCAGTGTTTTCCTACATTAGAACTAATCACAGTGGCCAGTCTCAGTGGCTTACAGGAGTGTTGTTCCAGCACAAACAAGGATGTTGAACTAGGTATGGGACACTCCCTGGCCAAAAGGAGATTAATGTACCAATAACAGGGCCGTGAAAATGAAGCGAGCAGTTATTATGAGCTAGGGGTCGACCGATATGGATTTATTAGTGCCGATACCGATTTTTTTTCATCAGCCTTAGCCGATGGGCTGCCGATTTTCTGGAGCCGATACTGCTTTTGATCCCTCAATTTACAACATAATAATGACACAATGATCATGATGATAACAATTTAAAAAAGGAACATTTATTGAACAAAAAAAAAAACAATATTTAACAAATAGTAAAAACAGGTGAGGTAGAACAAGAAAAAAAAAAGAGTTCAGTGGTGAAAATAAATTATGAAAATAAATATTTAAGCATAAATAAAATAATTACACTATTTCACGCAGTATCAACAAGCAAGCAGCATAATAAAGTGCACACTGACTGTACTATACTAAACTATTTACAACCTAGTCATTTAATGGTTACACTCTAAAAAAATGCTGGGTTAAAAATAACCCAAGTTGGGTTGAATATGGACTAACCCAGCAATTGGGTTGTTTTGACCCAGCGGTTGGGTTAAATGTTTGCTTAAAACAACCCAATCGCTGGGTTAAAACAACCCAATTGATGGGTTAGTCCATTTTCAACCCAACTTGGGTTATTTTTAACCCAGCATTTTTTAGAGTGGTGCATTTCACTTAATCTCTTGTGGAGCAACACCAGCGGTAATTCAGGAAAAAATCTCCCAATGCTCCACGTGAAACTTCAGTCTTTCCACCTTTTACAATCGTGTCAATTCTCAATTGATTTTGATTAATATGCGCGAGGGAGAGCGAGAGAGTTTGAAGACTGTGAGAGCTGCCCTGTGGACGCCTGTCTGGAAATAATGCAGGGAAAAAATATCGGCGAACGCAGCAGCCTTATATCGTCCGATACACGTAAAAAGCACAAATATCGGCCGATACATGTAAAAAGCACAAATATCGGCCGATACATGTAAAAAGCACAAATATCGGCCGATACATGTAAAAAGCACAAATATCGGCCGATACATGTAAAAAGCACAAATATCGGCCGATACATGTAAAAAACACAAATATCGGCCGATACACGTAAAAAGCACAAATATCGGCCGATACACGTAAAAAGCACAAATATCGGCCGATACACGTAAAAAGCACAAATATCGGCCGATACATGTAAAAAGCACAAATATCGGCCGATACACGTAAAAAGCGCAAATATCGGCCGATACATGTAAAAAGCACAAATATCGGCCGATACATGTAAAAAGCGCAAATATCGGACGATACATGTAAAAAGCGCAAATATCGGCCGATACACGTAAAAAGCGCAAATATCGGCCGATACATGTAAAAAGCGCATATATCGGCCGATACACGTAAAAAGCGCAAATATCGGCCGATACACGTAAAAAGCGCAAATATCGGCCGATACATGTAAAAAGCGCAAATATCGGCTGATACATGTAAAAAGCGCAAATATCGGCTGATACATGTAAAAAGCGCAAATATCGGCCGATACACGTAAAAAGCGCAAATATCGGCTGATACATGTAAAAAGCGCAAATATCGGCCGATACACGTAAAAAGCGCAAATATCGGCCGATACACGTAAAAAGCGCAAATATCGGCCGATACATGTAAAAAGCGCAAATATCGGCCGATACACTTAAAAAGCGCAAATATCGGCCCGATATATCGGTCTAACACTATTATGAACATACAGGAAATGTGAAGGGAGAAATGAAGAGCCTTACCTGGCCCACAGGCCCGCCGGGGAGAACATCTCTTGTGCGAATGAGCTCTGATACAGGTAAAGACACACCAGGTGTCCCCCGGTGAAGAAGGCCACCATCACACACAGTGTATTAAACCCCAGATGGCTGATGGGAAAGTTGCACGCCCACCACGTGCACACTCCAATAAACAGGAGGAAGTAGAAGGCCGAGAACGCAGAGGGTAAAGTGATTCCTGGGAAGAGAAAGACATGCAATCCGTACACTTTAGGTGAATTAATTAATATGGGCAATATTAGCCAAAAGGTATGTGCACTTAAAATACACCATTTGGCACTATTATATCAAGATATTATATCATTTCTAGTCACACACAGTATTTAGAATGGATTGAAAACAAAGCATTTTTTAATAACAAATGGACCGTGTATTTTGTTTCCTCCATTCAATCTCTTTTCTTGTTTGTATTCAGGGTTTGACATTAACTTTTTAATAGCTACTGGTTTTCCAAAGTTATTAGCATTTTCACTGGCCACAGTTTTGACATTGATACCATGGGGAAAAACTGCCATATGGATATTTTTAATATCATCTCATAATTTGGCAGCAGGTTTATTAGGCTGCTGTCACTTTGACTTTTTGTGACTTTATCTTATTCCCCATATCCCCCAGAGTTAGATCAGTCCATACACACCATTCTCATCTCCGTGCCATAACTCTCTGACGCACCCACCACTAGCCTAGCTTAGCACAAAGACTGGAGGTAAATGGCTCCAGCTAGCCTAGCTTAGCACAAACACTGGAGGTAAATGGCTCCAACTAGCCTAGCTTAGCACAAACACTGGAGGTAAATGGCTCCAACTAGCCTAGCTTAGCACAAAGACTGGAGGTAAATGGCTCCAACTAGCCTAGCTTAGCACAAAGACTGGAGGTAAATGGCTCCAACTAGCCTAGCTTAGCACAAAGACTTGAGGTAAATGGCTCCAGCTAGCCTAGCTTAGCACAAAGACTGGAGGTAAATGGCTCCAACTAGCCTAGCTTAGCACAAACACTGGAGGTAAAAGGCTCCAACTAGCCTAGCTTAGCACAAAGACTGGAGGTAAATGGCTCCAGCTAGCCTAGTTTAGCACAAAGACTGGAGGTAAATGGCTCCAGCTAGCCTTCTGCTCAATAAGTGACAAAATAACGCCAACATTTTCCTATTTACATGTTGTGATGTGTGTAGCTACATTGTGTACTAAGAACAACGGAAAATGAAAAGTTGTGATTTTCTAGGCCGATATGTCTAGGAACTATACTTTCATTCCTGCGTAATGATCAAGAGCTGTGAGCCGTCCCATGAGTGCATCGGCACAATGATATTACACATCGCCTTCTTAGTACACAATACAACTATACACATCACAACATGTAAATAGGAAAATGTTGGCGTTATTTTGTCACTTATTGAGCAGTAGGCTAGCTGGAACCATTTACCTCCAGTCTTTGTGCTAAGCTAGGCTAGCTGGAGCGTTTACCTCCAGTCTTTGTGCTAAGCTAGGCTAGCTGGAGCCATTTACCTCCAGTCTTTGTGCTAAGCTAGGCTAGCTGGAGCCATTTACCTCCAGTCTTTGTGCTAAGCAAGGCTAGCTGGAGCCGTTTACCTCCAGTCTTTGTGCTAAGCTAGGCTAGCTGGAGCCGTTTACCTCCAGTCTTTGTGCCAAGCAAGGCTAGCTGGAGCCGTTTACCTCCAGTCTTTGTGCTAAGCTAGGCTAGCTGGAGCCGTTTACCTCCAGTCTTTGTGCCAAGCAAGGCTAGCTGGAGCCGTTTACCTCCAGTCTTTGTGCTAAGCTAGGCTAGCTGGAGCCATTTACCTCCAGTCTTTGTGCCAAGCAAGGCTAGCTGGAGCCGTTTACCTCCAGTCTTTGTGCTAAGCTAGGCTAGCGGTGTGTGCGTCAGACAGAGTTATGGCACGGAGATGAGAATGGTGTGTATGGACTGATCTAACTCTGGGGGATACAGGGAATAAGCTAAAGTCCCAAAAAGTTGGCGTGTTCCTTTAAGAGCTGACGCACGGATCCATTACACTGTTACACATGCGTTTTCTTTCTGTTTACCTTCACTTAAAACAGAACTGAGTGTGTTTACGTGAATACTCACTGCATTTTGACATTATTGTGTGTGTATTTGACGTAATAAGCAGTGAAAAAGAGCTTCATTTAGCACTTAGAGACGGCTTTATGTGAGTGTGAGAATTAGTAAATTATGAGCAATATGTGCAATCCCACAGCGAAATTCAAGCCTTGTAACAGCATAATTATTCATCCGGAGCAAACAAAACGAGTGAGTGGAGGCGGGTTTGAGTGTCACTCAAGAGATATTGTGTGTCTTTTCTGCGGCAAATGAGTATTGGAAGTGTTTCAGATATTTCAGTATCGAAAGATTTATATTTTTGACAACACTACACTACATTTCAGATGCCTTTTTAAAAGACTACAAATTGAAAAATGCTATTTTTCGAAGTGCCAAGTATACGTGCATTTGCCAGGTTGGCTGGTGTTAAAGGGTTAGTTCAATAAAAAATGAAAATTCTGTCATTAATGACTGACCCTCATGTGGTTGGACACCCGTCAGACCTCCGTTCATCTTCAGACACAAATTAAGATATTTTAGTGTAAATCTGATGCTCTGAAAGGCCTCCATTGGCTCAACTTTACACTCTCAAGACCCTTAAAAGACACTAAAGACGTCGATACAAAGTCCATCTCACTACAGCGGCTCTACAATAACTTTAAGAATCGGCGAGAATAGTTTTTGTGCGCAAAAAAACCCTAAATAACGACTTATATAGTGATGACGATTTCAAAACACTGCATCATGAAGCTTCGAAGTGTTATGAATCAGTGAGTCGATTCAGCAGTTTGAAGCGTTATGAATCAGTGAGTCGATTCAGCAGTTTGAAGCGTTATGAATCAGTGAGTCGAATCATGATTCGGATCGCGTGTCAAACCACCAAACTGCTGAAATACGTGACTTCACGCGATTCAAACCGTTGAATCGACTCACTGATTCATAACGCTCTGAACCGCTGAATCGACTCACTGATTCATAACGCTCTGAAGCTTCATGAGGCCGTGTTTTGAAATCGTCATCACTATATAAGTCGTTATTTAGGGTTTTTTTGCGCACAAAAACTATTGTCGCCGATTCATAAAGTTATTGTAGAGCCGCTGTAGTGAGATGGACTTTGTAACTTTAGTCTTTAGTGTCTTTTAAGGGTCTTGAGAGTGTAAAGTTGAGCCAATGGAGGCCTTTCAGAGCATCAGATTTACACTAAAATATCTTCATTTGTGTCTGAAGATGAACGGAGGTCTGACGGGTGTCCAACCACATGAGGGTCAGTCATTAATGACACAATTTACATTTTTGGGTGAACTAACCCTTTAATGTCAAGCCCTACTCATAATGTATTGCTTCTGTAAAGTGTGTTCTGGTCTCTCACCAGCCAGTGCCAGTAGTGTGATGGCCAGGATGCGGCCCATGTTCCTGAGGAAGCGCTGTGCTGTGGCACGAAGGCGGGCAGCCAACTGTGCCGCCCCACTGCTCGAGTAAGGACCCTCCTCATCCTCAGTCTCACTACAGGACATTCCCTCGTCTTCTCGCTCTCTGTCGTCATCCTCGTCTTCTGTTTCGTCCTCCTAAAAAGAAGAGGACAGAGACTTTGTCACGGGTATTAGGATGGAAAAATAGGCCACATAAAGGCAAGGGGTGCTAACCGCAGATCCAAATGACGTCCAGCTCCCCCTCTCTGGATGTCAAGCTCCGCCTCTGTGGGCCTAAAGGGTGGAGTTATGTTTAGGGATAGGGTTATATGGGTAGGGTGTTGTCTAACCCTATATCGTCCAGTGAGGGGAAGCTGGATGTCATTTGGCTCTGCACAGAGGCGCAACTACCCAGTGCCAGAGGGGTATGCAGCAACAACCACCCCCCATTGATAAAGAGACCAAAAGAAAGAAAAGAATGTGAATTTTTATACCGATTCCAAGTAGGAACCGGTTCTCGATTCCCAATACTAGTAACGATGTTGCTACCAAACATTTTGAGTGCACTTTAGTTCCTACTAAATTGACATGGCGTGTCTTTTCACCTGCCCGTTTATCTAGTATTGATAGTCATTGCAAAAACTGTCATGCAGATGGGCTGAGGATGGGAACCGATGATGCTGAATTTAAATTGTATTGTAATCATCGCCGCGAACGAGATGATTGACAGGACGATAGAGCGGAGGCACAAGCGCAAGATCACTTTTGTTTAAAAAAAACACAAAAAACACACACTGAGGGTTCCCCGTTTTAAAGGGGAATTTCCAAATATCTTTTATTTATTTGTTATAGTTCGGGTATAGCTATTTTATGTCATCCGTCTTATAACAATAACAAACATAAAAAAAAACATTCGTTTGAAAGTAATTAAAGAGGAAATTATGAGGTAAGCAATATCATACGAGCAAGAGTGCTATTTTCCAGAGTTGCCTATATTAGCACGATTGCAAAATGCGATATTAATTTTATACAACAGTTCAATAAACAACAAGTTGTAATTTTTTACAGTTTTGCTCTATTTTTCCGACAAAAATGGATTCAAACAAAGTATAGGTTTCGTTCTCGAATAATTCACCGCTTTGGAACAGGTTAGAACAAATTAGTTGAATGATTCTAGAATCCACTCACGCCGCCAAATATACTGGCATGGTTTCATAGGCCTGGAATAATTTCATATTTCTATAATTAAAATATTATATTTAGAACATAAATCTAAAAATCTCATGACATTATTTAGGCAATTGTAATTACAGTGTAAGTGGATTTTGATAAATGGTAAGATGGATTTTGTTGATACTGATTTCATTTAATTCTTATAACAGCCATAGTGTATCGTGGTAAATAGTGTAATTACTTAAAAAGATGGTCAACAATATTTATGTAAGCATGCAATTTTGAGAACACCAAGGGAAGAGCACGTTCTTTAGTCTGTTTGAATACTTCAAACACAAGTTTGCACTGCCTGTTTGGTTTACCTGTTTGGCCTACGCGTTAATAACGTGCGTTTTGTCCGACTGATAGCGCGCATCCTTGGCGTGTTATTTACCACAAAAACGTGCGTTTTTAACCCTTAAATGCATGACTGTTTTGCCAAACATTCTTACATATTCGGGTCTTTAGCGACCCGGATCTATATCTAACATGGATAGATCTATACCTGTCGTGATAATATATAAAACTCCTGATATTTGAGTAACAATTACAGAAGAATAAATAAAACATATTTCGTCACATTTTGGAGCTTGGAAGGGTTCAGTTTGAGCAGATGTTTTATACCATCATCACTGTCCTCGTCAGAACTCATTTCCCAGTATATTCAGCATTTCCCTCATATTCGCGATCTCACGCATATCCACAAAACTCATTTTCAACGTCTTCAAAATAAATATTTTGATCACTGACTGCTTCCTTCACCAGATTCATCATTAAGTGACAGTGACACTAATATTTGATTACGTTCAGTACTTGCTCTGCAGTAAATCACTGAGCCATTTCAAGTTTTGCAGATTATATATATATTATTGTTTCGTTTTCTGTCTGAGGTAACTATGAGTGAAACATCACTTCATCAGTGTGTATCAGACATTGCCACCTTGTGGAATAAAGGTGAATTGCACTCATTTCGTCATTATAGATTTATTTATTATTGTGCAGATAAAAAAATGCGTACAATCTTACACACCTCGGGTCGTTAGCGACCCTATACGATTTTGACAAAAAACTAGTGTAACAACAGGCATTCAATTATAATTTTATAATTTTTTTCCTTGTTATATTGTTTAAAATGGATTGTTTGAGGAATACTAAGAAGGTTGATGTCTAACTTTAAAAAATGAAAGAGGAGGAGGGTAGTGAATGACGTCTCGGGTCGCTAAAGACTCAGGGTATGTATTTAAGGGTAAACGTGCGCTCTGGGGTCACGGAAAACGTGCGTTTTTTAAATAGCAAATCACACATCGAGGACGTGCGCTTTGATATAAAAACACGCATCGGAAACAAGCGTTTTCCGTGACCCCAAAGCGCACGTTAAAAAGGCACGTTTTTGTGGTAAATCACGCGTCAAGGACGTGCGTTTTGCTGTCAATTCGTATATGAACACTTTGGCTTGCCATACGGCGCGCCCACTCGCGATATTCCATTCCTATCCAAAATTCAATTATGGAATCTTATGAGGGCGCCTATTCTAGCCTGTTAGTCCTCTAAAATGTTATATAATATTGAGGAAATACAGAAAAAAAATGTTTTTCATACCACCGCTTTGGCGCCCCTATGCGCCGCATATAGCCCATACCCAGTTTTTGCGCCATTGGCTCTGCAGTGAGCAGTTTCTCCATAAAGGCCCCGATTTACTTAAAATGAAATTAAAGAACGAACTGGTGTGACGTCTGATGATACTGAACAAAATGTGTAACAATGCGTTGGTCACAGAGCTTATTTGCTGCAATAATACCAAAGTCTATGTTTAATTTGAGAATATCAGCAACCACACTTTTACAGAACATTTCTTCTGGTCTCAGCTGGTTTGGACCGTTCTGGATATTGAATTCAAAAGTAGCAAGAGTTTTAAGGATGTTGCACATGGTCAGCCAATCAGATTTGAGCTTGTCATATTGGTCAGACTTTCTGTGGGTGTGCTGTATGAGTCCAGCCCTAAACATTGAGGACTAGAGTCTGGCCAACTAGCAATTAGTTGAGACCTACCTTCTTACGTAACTGACTTTAAAAAGTTACAATCATCTGATTATGCCCAAGAAATTAGATGACTAACTTGTAAGACTAGTCTAAGCTGTTTATGCAACTTGCCACAGATGTTATACTGAATGTCAAAGGTCTCATTTTGCAGGACTAACTTTGCTCTCCCATCGTAGCCCCAATATGCTGATCTCTTGAATATGAATATGAAAGCGGTGTTAGACTCTTTCAAGGGCACAGGAAGGTTGTTTTCGAGGCTTTTCAGCCCAGTGTCCTATCAGTGTTCAGCAGTGTAAGGGTCATCCCTCCTGTGACTCGATTAACACCGTCTCCAACACTAAACACTGACCCTCAAAAAAGTATCAGCTGCCCTTTGGAAGGACCCATGTAATGAATCTCTAAACCTTAATTAGTGAGTCGGCTAAACGCTCTCAGGAAACAAAATGTGCAAAAATGCTGACCTTGACTAGCAGCAGCTCGTCACTGGGGCAGGTACCTTATATTTGTGCCTTATTTACCCCTAAAATGTCAAACTAAAGGGCCCGATAAACTCACTGCAAAAATTATTAGCTTATGGGTAGGGATGCGCGGTATACCGGTCCTGGGAAAATACCGCTATATATTTTATTTCAAACAGTACAATGATTTTGCTCATTTCGTTATATGCTGACGTTCCGAAGTTCACCACTAGATGTCAGTGCGCTACCCAAACTGACGCGAAACCGGCAAATGTGGTGCCATAGAGGAACAAAATGAATACATGCCGTTGATTCTCACTCAACTCGCCCCAAAACTAATTAATAAAGAGAGGATTGGACGTGAAATTTGGAATTACTTTGCTTATAAAACTGCTGAAGAACCATCAAACCTTGCCAAGCATCTGTCACTTGCCATTCCTGTCTTGTATAAGACATTAAGAGATCGACAGGTGAGTGCATAAATCAAACGATCTAATTGAGTTTATTTTCTTTTAACACTCGTCAACGCACATAAGATCGTACTGTTTAAATATCATGAAATCTCCAGCGTTCGTTTCAACCAGTGATGTTTAGATTTCATAATATTTGCATGCATACCATTGCACTATTTACATTCGCGAAAGACATAACCGACTGTGTTTATGCGACTACTCACTAAAGATGGACATTTTTGACATAATTTTGTGTGTATTTGACTAAGGAAAAACAACTTAATTTGGAATGCGCGAGCTCTTTAGGCTTGTGTGTTTGTTGTTGGTATGAGCACAAAGAAAACTCTCTCAAAGAGCTCTCATCCCATGTATTATGAAATGCTATAAAATCGCTTGCATGTTCAAATTGGCGAGGTTTAAAAAGACGTGGGCAGTGATTTCTGTCAGCTCCCGAAACGACAGTGAAAGTGTTGAATGTGAGCGCGCAGATTGCTTTAGTGTAGGTATGTCTTTTAAAGCCAGAAGCAATTTGCTAATTTTGAGAGCTAGAGAAGGAGACGCGCAGTATTGCTGAAATTACTTCTTACAAAATAGTTAACAAATGCCTGATTTGATTAATCTTTGTTGATTAATTCAATAATAAACATTTGTGGTAATTTCACGCTTCATAAAACCCCAAACTTGCGATAGTGAGTAAAATTATGCACAATACGCGCATCAAAATTCAGACCCTGTATGGTATCGATTTAATATCGGTACTTCGGTATTAGATTGTGGTACCGTACCAAAGCCAAAATTGTGGTATCGAGCCATCCCTACTTATGGGTGAAAAAAGGAAAAGCAAGCAGCGTCAAAAGAAATGAATCAGAGAAGATTTAGGCAAAGCCTCAGACTCAGAGCCACACCCACCTATTACATCATCGCCACGGACCAATTGTAGTTCCGGAACTTTTCCCGAAAGTTCGCTTTGTCAACTCGAACTCTCGAAACAAACTCCAAATGAACTTTGTTTTGGCCTGATTTAGTTTGAACTGACGTCACACCAGTTTATTCTTCGATTTCGCTTGAAGTATATCAGGATCTTAAGGGTACATATTACTACTTTTAGGGGTAGATATGGTACAAAAAGGTCTCTTTAAGGCTACTAATCCCAGTTACAACTTTCAAATGTTTTGTACAATTGACTAAATGTGCAATGTTTGCTTTGGATAAAAGCATTTGCTAAAGGCATACAATGTAAGTGGATACATTTTCAATAAAAGATATTGTATAATTGCTATGCAAACAACCATTTAAATCAGAAAAAGCTGGTTAGGCTGGTCTGTTTTGCTGGTTTTAGAGCGGTTTCGGATACTTGTCAGGTCAGACTGGGAAAACACTACCAAGGTCAACCTTAGGTTGGTTTAACCCTAAATGGGCCTTCGGGACAAATGTGCGCAAAATCATTTTGTTTAGATTTTTACAAAGTAATTCCTTCATCTGAGCGGTACACGACTCGGCTACTTTTCCTAAATTTGCCACTTGAACACACAACAAAATTGGACTCTATTCAACAATGTTAAGTAGTTGAAAATAAACTCGAAAATTTAAAATTTGGTCCTTCGTGGACAAAAGTGGACACCTATAGGAAATGAATGGGAAATTCTATAACTCAAATTTTATCAATAAATCCAACACAATGCAGATCATTCATAGGCAAAAATGAAGGGGTGAGCCTATACAACATTCTCAATGTGGCACACACACACACACACACACACACACACACACACACACACACACACACACACACACACACACACACACACACACACACACACACACACACACACACACACACACACACACACACACACACACAGTTTCCTCCATTGGCTATCACAATATCAAAAAGATTCAATGCCATCTCATCCTCAGGACGCTTATTGTAACATCATGGGAAGCTGTAAGCAAAACATGTTTTCCTGATGGAAAAATGCCAGAAGTTGTGCCTGTTATGAAAATGCCTGTTGTATGTCGAGTAGTTTTTTCCTTCTCTTTATTTTCCCTTTTGCCTTTCAGAGCTTTCCGCTTCATGCACTTGTGTGTTGAGAGCGTATGCAAGACCCAACTTTATTTATAAGTTTCATAACTGTCTTCATAAGCCACCTACCAGTCAGGACTAACCCTCCAGGTTATGTAGTTTAAATCAAAAAGTAATACATGCAATTAAGAAACTATTTACATTTTCTCCTCAGTAAGGCAGTGAGTGCAGAGACATGTATAAACGCATAACAGTGTTTCCCATTCGTTCAGTCTCATACCGCAGGCCAATACTTAGGAATGCGTTGCTTAAATATTATGCTGTTCCTATAACAATTTACAAGGCAGGTGGTTGCAAGTTGGCTAAAATGCTACAATGCCCTACATGTTGGCATAAATCAGTAGTTACACTGTTGTAGAAGTCATGTGGAGATGAAAATTGCTACTCTTAATAACCCGCCACACCCAGTTCAGTTCATGGAGCTTTCTGCGAACAAGATGATGATTTGAAGTGGGTGTAATAAATAAAAAAAAGTCCCCAGGACTTGCTCAGCGCTGATTCATTTTGCAAATTCATTCACTTAGATTGAATCATAGATCATATATCATAAATACATTCTATAATAATTTCAGATAAATGAATATAGTTGCAAGCAGCAATTATTATGCTTTAAGCACTTTAAGCACATTTTTAAAAAGGTTTTATGTTTTATTTAGCAAGCATGTAACCACTTAGGCCATAGATGGAAAATACCATTTACAGCCAAAACAAGCAATTTACTTAGGAAATATAGTAGTTTTAAAGCTTTTATAGCGCTACCTATGGTCCGATCTCCATAAACGTTTGCATGCTTGTTTAGAATCATATATTGCATGCAAGTTCTGAGTTTTCGTTTAGGATTTATAGACTTTTAAGTATATTTGGCCATGCCCATTTTCTAAATGACCCTGTTATAGCTGTCCAAAGGCCAAAGTTCGACATTTTTGGATAACTATTGACCTAGAAAGTTCAGAGAATTGTGTTGCCGCAGTTTTATCAAGGTTGAGCCAAAAATTTAAAAAACTATTTTACCAATATTTACAATATTTACCGAATTGTTCAATTGACAGTGGCGGTCCTACAGGCAAAGCTACTCAGAATGAGGCGTTCTACATTATTGTATCCAAAAAATCACGTGATATACAATCCTCTACGCATGTGAAAAACGCGAAGGCGCCCCCTGGTGGCCCGATTTCTTTCGAATTTTGAATCGCGAGTCAAACAGGCCCAGTGAGTTTCGTTCCGATCGGCCTCCGGTTACCTTGCCTGACAGCCGCTCGAATTTCATTGGCCGAAGGCGGCCATGTTTTTTGAGATACTTGAATTTCCTCAAAGGCAGTCTTGGCACCCTGGACAAAGACACCGCATGCCAGTTTTCAAGTCAATCGGACTGACTGTTGCGGAGCTATAGCCGTTTTCGTTTTAGGCCACTTTGCACGTTTTGGACGTCAATCGAAATTTTGACTTTTTTTTTTATATATATATAATTATTGATTATCAGACTCCAGAGAATCTGCACTGGTTTGATCCCGGGCGAAAACCTAAGACTAGTTCACAAAAGTAGGTTCTTCGAAACATCCAAAATACCCGAAAATTTCGCTACGGTGAGTCTGCAATGGACGTTTTAGGAGTTATCATGCACTTTTGAGCGCTGTAGCGCCCCCGTCAGGCCGATTGGGGCGAGCTTTGGTGACGCTGTAGACGGTGTGAGTACAACCAACCCTCAAAGTTTCAAGTCTCTAAGGGCGTTTTCACACCTGTAAGTCCGCACCAAGATCCGAACCGAAGTTCATGTTTTGATACATTTTATACATTGGGTTAGTTTTGGTTTGGTTTCACATTGCCATCATGCGAGTGCACTAAAGAACTGAACATGACACACTTGTGTCCACTCGTCTTCATCTCTGTGGGCGGCATCTGGACATTGATTGGTTTGTAAACGGATGTGTGTGTGACGTCAGCGTCTTTGTCAAGAGTGAATGAACGGACGCTTATCATTACCACTATTGAACACTAGCATTGCTTGACTATTTTCTTTTCGTTACGTTTAAAAGTGGACATTTCAAGCTTTATATTCACATATTTCTCATGTTTGTGAGACGAGTATCTGCTGAGTTTCAGTTTATTAGCTCCAGTTCATGTGCAAAGCATGTGATCGCTCCCGCGATTATGGTCTGCTATAGACTATTTGCTTCTTATTTATTAAATCCAGGCAATTATCTGATTAAACGTTGATTAAAATAAGGATAAAAAAACGAAATTCACATTAAAGAAAGGCTTTCTAAGCAAAATCATGCAACATTTCTTTCAAAATCATTTCTGACCTTCTGTCTTCTGACATATTGCGCATCTTTTCACATTTCAAATCAAAAATAACATTTATAATATTTAAACATAAACAGGGACTTCCTGTAAATGGTCTGAAAGTCCGAAACAATACAGAAAATGCTTTCACACTAGAAACTAACCGAACATTTTTTCAGTTTGATCCGCACTGAGACTGCCTCTTTTCGTCAAACCAAATTTCATCTGTTTGGTCCTGACCGTGGTTTCACATCTGAAATTTTGATTCGGACCAAACTGAAAAGTCTGAAAATCCAGACCAAACAAGGCGTGTGTGAAAGCGCCCTAAGACTTAAAGCTACACTGTGTGATATTTTCCCCCATCTAGTGGTGAACTTGTATATGACCATCCAGTGAATATTAGTTTCTCTCAATTCCGATTTCGTTTTAACTCCTACGGTGGCCGATTTAGTCCAAGATTAACATGGCTTCCAGTTCGACCTCGTCCACATTGGACACGGTGCCATCGAGTGTTAAAACGCCAAAGGCGAAGCTTGAATTCACGGGTATGTCCCTCTTTGGCTAATGTAGTTTCAAGATGGAGGAGCAACATGGCGACCCGCATTCAAACCCTCACCCGTATGTGTTTACAATGGCATATTATAAACTTACGAGAATACTTTATTACTTGAAAGAAGTAAATATACATCAATGAGCACATATATTTTTGAAAGAACTAAGTGTTTTTAGCTAAGAATAAACTAAAAAAGTTACACAGTGTAGCTGTAAGGTTTGATCTGCCTGATAACTTTTAGGGGTGAATGCTGATCCTTGGAAATTGAGTTTCAGCGCTACACCCCTAATACAACTATTAGTGATGCTTGCTAAGGCCAGTGGGTAAAAAACTTGTTTCATATATTAATTAAAATACACTGTGGTCTTACATTTTTTTGCTGCTTTGGTTTGTAAATTGTAGAGTTTCAGATGGGTATTAACCAGAGAGCAGGGCCATGTTAACCTTGCTTTCTGACTATAGTTTAACCCTTAATCGTCCCTCAAGTCGAGTTTACGTTTGAGTCCCTTGTGCTCAGATACACCCCAAACTTTTACAGAGCGATTGCGTAAGGAAATATACATTTTTTACATGGAAAACTATATATAATTTTTTTTATTTACTTCTCAACTATACATTTATGCTGTGTTTTTGTGGGTATTTGGTAGTTGTTTTACCTATTTACTGCACAAATACTTAACTATGTCATAAATTGGCTCATTAAAATAATTTTTTAATGAAAAAAAATCACCTAAATGATGATCTTAAATAAATATAAATAGTTTTTGGACATTGCTCTATGTGTTAGGAATACCGCCATCTGTAGGTTTGTGGAAAAACTTTAGGAATTATAGTTAAAGAGAGAGAGAGAGAGAGAGAGAGAGAGAGAGAGAGAGAGAGAGAGAGAGAGAGAGAGAGAGAGAGAGAGAGAGAGAGAGAGAGAGAGAGAGAGAGAGAGAGAGAGAGAGAGAGAGAGAGAGAGAGAGAGAGAGAGAGAGAGAGAGAGAGAGAGAGAGTGCAATGAGCACATTATCCACTAGAGGTCCAGAGGGAAGTTATGCAGAAGTTAAGCTGCCTTTCATCTTTCTTTTATTTGCCCTTTTCTCTCTTTCTCATGATTGTTCATGTTGCATTTGTGCTCTAGTATTAGTCCTTCATTTATGTATGAAAATCTTTCAGATTTATGCCAGTTTTGTTGATTTTATTTGCCAGTTTCTATAAAAATGCTCTCTGTTGCAGTCACACACGTGTGTGTGTGTGTGTGTGTGTGTGTGTGTGTGTGTGTGTGTGTGTGTGTGTGTGTGTGTGTGTGTGTGTGTGTGTGTGTGTGTGTGCGTGTGCGTGTGTGCATGAGACAGAAAGTTTGTTCCACTTTGTGTTTATGCTCTAGGACCAGATATTGATATAAATGTAGACATTTTCAGATTTATACTGGATTAAGTTGATTTTTTTTTACAAACAAAGAGCATTTTTTACATTTTCCAATTCATTGCCAAAATCAAAAAAATGCTCCAGACACCTGTGTTTGTGTGTGTGTGTGTGTGTGTGTGTGTGTGAGAGTGAACATGCTTGTTCCATATTGCATTTGTGCTCTAGTATTTGTCCTTCATTTATGTATGAAAATCTTTCAGATTTATGCCAGTTTTGTTGATTTTATTTGCCAATTTCAATAAAAATACTCTCTGTTGCAGTCACACACGTGTGTGTGTGTGTGTGTGTGTGTGTGTGTGTGTTAGGGCTGCTCGATTATGGAAAAAATCATAATCACGATTATTTTGGTCAATATTGAAATCACGATTATGTAACACGATTATTTCACACGACTTTGGGAATGTGTTGTATTTATTAAAAATACACCTTTCAACAATTCAATTGAAATTGTAACATTTGTTGTACTTTTTGAACTATTAAAATAAATAATATAACATATATTCGAATCAAAGTATAAAAGTATTCACGTAAAAATGATAACCACAAATAAATAAGATCAACAATATGGTTCGGCTATGCTTTTCAGGTACGTCTAACATTAGTTTTCAGGTACAGAAATGTATCAAATGTAAAATAACATTGCATATTTGAGTGCATAAATTAAAGATTAATCCTATTAAACTTACAAAAGCTATTCAATCAAGAGCGGTGAGTGATGTCCTTGTCTTTTGTTGTTTGACATTAAACAGACAGCAGTAAAGGCTACTGCCTCTTTAAGACCTCGCGTCTTCTTTATCGACTGTATAAAGTTCACTTAAGGCATATACAGACTATGTCTGCTAAGATACTCATCAAGATGGACATGTTGACATACGTTTTGTGTGAGTTTGTCCGTTTAAGAGCAAGACTTGAAAGAGAACTCAATATTTGCGCGCTGAGAGATGTGCGCGCGCTCTCGGATGAGTGAACAGACACATTTTCTCACAGCGCGCGCGGCTTCTCATTCGCGTCTTCTGGCACTAAACCCGGGTGATGACGGTGAAAACGACTGGTCATATTCAAACATACGGCAGCACTCGCATGCATTGAACAAAGTTTACAAAGAGAGAATTATTTGAAAAATATGAAGGAAAAAAGGACGTTTACACGGCACTCCTGCTCTCGTCAGTTTTTGTTTCTTTATTAGATTGTCATAGGTCACTCTGTTTATTTTTCAAGTGGTTAAACAGATTCGTGTTGTTCCCTTGCGTTGCAGCCACTGCCATGTAGCAAATCTTGCACGTCGCATGTTTCTGCTCGTCGTCTGATTCCTCGAAGCCAAACTGTTCCCAGACAACGGAGTTGGTTTTGCCTTTTTTGCTCACCAAACGCTGCTGTAACTGCCCTCCTTCTGCCATCTTTACTCGCGCCGGGTTTTTACATTCCAGCAGATGATATGCACACGAGACTCCCGATCTGAGAGAGATTTGTGGGTTCGGGAGGGGCGGATGTGCGCGTGCGCGTTTCATTCAGAACGCAAGGCAAAATAATCGTTTTTTCTCGATTGTACTATTTTGGTGATCGTTGGGAGGCAAAATCGAAATCGAAATCGAAATTCGATTAATTGCACAGCCCTAGTGTGTGTGTGTGTGTGTGTGTATGTGTGTGTGTATGAGATAGAAAGTTTGTTCTACTTTGTGTTTATGCTCTAGGACCAGACCTTAATATAAATGTAGAAATTTTCAGATTTATACTGGATTTAGTAAAACAAAATGACCAAAAAAAGTGAAAAAAAAAAAGTTTTTTCCCATTCATTTTCAATGTGGGGTCAATCTGACCCCGAGGGACTTAAACGGTAAAAATAGTTTTACACACCTTTAGAACAACCAAATCAGCCTTTGTGTGCATGTTTAGATTATTTAGGAAAAGTCACAGAGTCTCATGGCCCTGAGATGAAGGAACACTTTTAAAAAATGGAGGAAATGTCCAGTGGGGTCAGCTGGAGCCCAAGGGCCGATTAAGGGTTAAGTGTTAAATCATGAGTCGTGTGTAACTTGATAAGCTAGAGTTTAGCATCGCCACCGCAGCGAGTCAGACGGGTAATCAGAGGTCAGCTCTGGATCTGGGAAAGATATTCATATATAAGCAGTGTTGAAACGGTGTCTATTGTTAGATTCCAGTAAAGCAGACACACACGCCTGCTCAAGCACACGGGCTTCTATTGATAATTGATCTTATAAAGGGCCTATTTTTCTATGCTGACACATATGGAGAGCCAGCCAGTGTTTGTTGATGTTGTTGGCTTGGCAACAGCAGCAGGAAGTTGTCAGATTTGGGCCGCTTTACAGTGCTGGAATGGAGTCAAATAGGGGAAAAAAAGAAAAGAGATGGCATAAAACATCACAGGGTGGAGATTGAGGAATCAAAACTTTCACTACGAACAATGTTGAAAGAGAATCAAAGAATTTGGTGGTTTAAAAATACACTTTTCTACTTCATCGGAAAAGTACAGTATTGAAATAATGTGAAGACTAAAGATGTGAGCGGATGCCTTTTGTTGAGATTCCAGCTCTGGGCTTCTCTCAATCAAATGAATGAGGTGCATCATGGGACTTCCAAAAAGGAAGAAGAGTTTCAGTTTGCTCAGACTCATCCTTTTAAATAACATTTTAGTTTGAAGCGGCACAATTTCTCTGATAAACATAAGACATTTCTGTCCAAACTTTTGTGCAACTGTGCTGAAATAAAGACTAAAGACTGTTTTGGCATAACATTATGACCAAATTCCCCAGATCTCAATCCAATCGAGCATCTGTGGGATGAGCTGAACAAACAGGAACTTACAGGACTTAAAGGATCTGCTGCTAACATCTTGGTGCCAGATACCACAGCACAGCTTCAGGGGTCTAGAGGAGTCCATGCCTCGACGGGTCACCAACACAATATTAGGTCATAATGTTATGCCTGATCGGTGTATTCTTTTCCACAATATGTTGAAGCACCATCTACAGCAAGGGTTCTCAAAATAAATCTAGGACCTTATGAATCAAAAAAAACATGGACGGAATCGCAAAATTCAGTCATAAAAATGAAATTTACAGAATAACAGAAACTCACAGGTCTTCGGAAAAATGAACCGAAAGGATTTACACCTCAAAGAAGGCGGAGCCACATCTACCTATTACATCATCACCACGGACCAATGGGAGTTCTGAGGCGTTTATAAAACATTGAAATTAGTTTTTTTGAAGTATATCAGGGCCTTTAGAACCTGCCTTCACATAGATAAGCAAATCATACAATAATAAGAACAACATTTGTATATTTTCTAGTGCATTTTGTGCATACCCATGCAGAAATAACCACTACAATGTTAGGCTGTTTGTGTGTTTGGTTGATTGGTTAATGGTTACTTGTTGTGGGTGGATGTTTTGTGTTGCTCATTGGCAAGTCAAGTAAAGTAATAGCTCACCACTCCTCAATAAACTGCACAATGGCCTGATTTTGGTCCAATTACCAACACCACGTGAGCAATAGTCATAGAGATGCTGGATAATGCTTCTGCTTCTCAGCTTCTCACTTTTTTAGTTCTTTTTAATTCTTGTTGCTATGTGAATTGTGCATTCAAGTTCATCAACACAAAACAAAACTCTGACTTCAGCTGCCATGTGACCTTGTGGCCACGGTTACACCCACACACACACACACACACACACACACACACACACACACACACACTTTCACATTCATAGTATTTTCATTTACAATCCAGTGAAGCACAACACTTTTAGGACAGAAACAGTCTAGCAATGAACTTTTGAGGAGTTAAACCGCTTTCCAAATAACACTAGTTACTTCTGTGGGTTTGTACACAAGTCCAAATAAATGAAAACATTAATATACACTATATTGCCAGAAGTATTCTGCCGCCCCTCCAAATCCCAGAGTTCAGGTGTTCAATCCCTCATGGCCACAGGTGTATAACTCAAGTCCATTCGGGACATTTCCTCACTACTAAATATTCCCTGCTCAACTGTTAGTGGGATTATAACAGTGGAAGTGATTGGGAACAACAGCAACTCAGCCACGAAGTGAAATCACAGAGCGGGGTCAGCGCATGCTGAGGGTCACAGAGCGGAGTCAGCGCAGGCTGAGGGTCACAGAGCGGGGTCAGCGCATGCTGAGGGTCACAGAGCGGGGTCAGCACATGCTGAGGGTCACAGAGCGGGGTCAGCACATGCTGAGGGTCACAGAGCGGGGTCAGCACATGCTGAGGGTCACAGAGCGGGGTCAGCACATGCTGAGGGTCTCAGAGCGGGGTCAGCTCATGCTGAGGGTCACAGAGCGGGGTCAGCACATGCTGAGGGTCTCAGAGCGGGGTCAGCACATGCTGAGGGTCTCAGAGCGGGGTCAGCTCATGCTGAGGGTCACAGAGCGGGGTCAGCACATGCTGAGGGTCACAGAGCGGGGTCAGCACATGCTGAGGGTCACAGAGCGGGGTCAGCACATGCTGAGGGTCACAGAGCGGGGTCAGCACATGCTGAGGGTCACAGAGCGGGGTCAGCACATGCTGAGGGTCACAGAGCGGGGTCAGCTCATGCTGAGGGTCTCAGAGCGGGGTCAGCACATGCTGAGGGTCACAGAGCGGGGTCAACGCATGCTGAGGGTCACAGAGCGGGGTCAGCACATGCTGAGGGTCACAGAGCGGGGTCAGCGCATGCTGAGGGTCACAGAGCGGGGTCAGCGCAGGCTGAGGGTCACAGAGCGGGGTCAGCGCATGCTGAGGGTCTCAGAGCGGGGTCAGCGCATGCTGAGGGTCACAGAGCGGGGTCAGCACATGCTGAGGGTCACAGAGCGGGGTCAGCGCATGCTGAGGGTCACAGAGCGGGGTCAGCGCAGGCTGAGGGTCACAGAGCGGGGTCAGCGCAGGCTGAGGGTCACAGAGCGGGGTCAGCGCATGCCGAGGGTCACAGAAGTCGCTCCAGACCTCCAAACTTCTGTGGCCTTCAGATGAGCTCAAGAACAGTGTGTAGAGCTTAATGGAATGGGTTTCCATGGCCGAGCTGCTCATCCAAGCCTTACATCACCAAAGTGTGGGATGCAGTGGGGTAAAGCGCGCCACCACTGGACTCTAGAGCAGTGGAGACGTGTTCTCTGGAGTGACCAATCACGCTTCTCTGTCTGACAATCCCATGGACGAGTCAGGGTTTGGCGGTTGCCAGGAGAAACGGGACTTGCCTGACTGCATTGTGTCAAGTGTAAAGTTTGGTGGAGGTGGGATTATGGGGTGGGGTTATTTTTCAGGGGTTAGTTCCAGTGAAAGGAACTCTTAATGCTTCACCAAGACAATTTTGGACAATTTCATGCTCCCAACTTTGTGGGAACGGTTTGGGGACGGCCCCTTCCTGTCCCAGCATGCTCCAGTGCACAAAGCGTCTCCATAAAGACATGATGAGGAGTTTGGTGTGGAGGAACTGGAGTCCTGAGCTCAACCCGATAGAACAGCTTTGGGATGAATTAGAGCGGAGACTGAGAGCCAGGCCTTCTCGACCAACATCACAGATGAAGAATCCCCATAAACACACTCCTAAACCTTGAGGAAAGAAGAGCTGAAGCTGTTAGAGCGACTCCATATTAAACCCGACGGATTAAGAATGGGATGGCATTAAAGTTAATGCGCATGTAAAGGCAGGCGTCACAAAACTTTCGGCAATATAGTGTCCATCTATAGCACTATGGGCATGGGCAACATTAGCATTGCAAGGCATTTTTTACATAATGTCTGGAGGATATTTTATCTTAAAATAAGATACACTTAGACAGGAAGCTTCCACCTGACCAACTTATAAAATGATCAACCACAATTTGTTTTTTACATGATATAAAGAGGCAGGTAATTCTCAAATCGATAACATTGCGTAACAAAGTGGCATTTCGTGGTCAAGATTTCCCTGCATCTAAAAAGTACCAAGTACAGAATATTTTATAGATATAACTCAGCAATAAAGCAGCTGTTCCTGAGGATATCACATTTGCTTGGCAAAACATAAATAAGAGACACGAGATTGGGTTCACGAGAACGAGACGATGAAATACATGACTAGAAAGATTGTTAGCAGGTGCATTTGAAATATTTCAACTCATCATCTTGTAATGAATGTCATTCCAGCTCTACTTTCTGAGTATGAATGATCATATGCAGTAAAAGACAACAAGCACTGTAAAGGTTTAGCACAAACTCAACTGACTGGCTTCTCTCCTGTATGATCTTAAAACTGCACATGATTTATGAGCTTCTACAACGTTTGACCTTCTAACTGAACTCCTTCCCACAAACTGATCATAGATCAAGTGCAAATAATCAAAGCACTCGATATTCTCAATATTCAAAGTGCAAATAGAGACAGAATTTGTCTTAGAACTACACAGCCCGGCCTAAGACAGCTTTCACATTGAGAGATATTCTCATAGGAGTCGCTAAATCGTCCAACGTACTGAAATCGTGTTTGAATGAGCGCTAGCGTTTACTTTCACTTTCTATTTCGTGATCGTGTGTACTGTGTGAATGGGGAGCGGTGGTGCTGAACGCGCATTTTAAAATGACTTTCCAGCACTATATAAATAGTTATGCTATTACATTTTATTTTCAAATTCAAAATGGCATTTCACCTACACTTGCTACACTTCATCATCCAATAGGAGACCAGTACGTCTCACTAGGTCAGTCTCACAGGCCCTTATTATACCAGTCCCTTCATACAAAAACAACTATGGTCAGAAATCTTTTTTTTATACATACACCAAAATCTGGAATGATATTCCACATCACATAAGAAAAATACCATCAATCACATGTTTCAAAAAGGCATACAAACTGTTACTTCTAAACAGTTACACTTGTACTCACTGATTGTTTATTTATTTATTTTTTTTATTATTATTATTTTCCATATGAAAGGATATTTGGCCATTTAAGCCCTGTTTTTTTACCCTAATCATGAACTTATGACCGAAGAATTTGTATTTAATTTTTATTTTCGGACTTATTTTTTACCATTTACCATTTTTACCTTCTTTTATAATGCGTTGTTTCAAATCAACTTTATTGATTATTATAACATTTATTTTAAAATTTTATTTTTATTTATACATTATTAAAAAATAATATTGATTGAATCGATCGATAGATAGATAGATAGATGGATAGATGGATAGATGGATAGATAGATAGATAGATAGATAGATAGATAGATAGATAGATAGATAGATAGATAGATAGATAGATAGATAGATAGATAGATAGATAGATAGATAGATAGATAGATAGATAGATAGATAGATATTGGCCATTTTCAAGCCCTAATTGTGATACCCAAAATTTTATTATTATTATTTGATGTATTTTAGACTGATTTTTTTATAGATTTAATTTAATTTAATTTTTTTATTCTATTTAATTTAATTTAAAAATATATTATTATTATTTTTTTATTAAATTATTTTATTTATTTTATTTTATTTTATTTTATTTTATTTTATTTTATTTTATTTTATTTTATTTTATTTTATTTTTATTTAATTTAATTTAATTTAATTTAATTTATTATTTTATTTTATTGATTGTATTGTATTGTATTGTATTGTATTCCTGCCCGTCTGTATTATCGTTTCTAGTCGTTTGTATTTGTTTCGCCAGTGCTAATGTTTTGTATGTGTTTTTTTCCCTTGTGTTTTAGAACAGGAACCTGCTGGAAAACAGTTTTTAAACTGAGTCAGGCCCGTTTAAATTGTACCTTACTGTTACTTTTTAACCTTTCCTGTATAATAAATGAAATGAGAAAACAGACACCGAATCCTCCGCCACTGTCCTCCCAGTCTCGTCATGTGATTTTTGAGACATAAGTGTTCATTGAATCGATTGTAAAATCCATTTTCCATGACTAAAGACGTTTCCATTTTCAACGCCAAAATTAAGGCCAATCTAACAGGCATTAGGATGAACGTAAAGAGGGCGCTTGAGACGCACAAGTCAGATATATATCTGATGATTTATTGGCGTGAAGTGTAAAGTGACAGCCCTATTGCACACTATGGTCAAACCACTCGTGTTGGATGAGCTGATGGAATTGAAGCGGCCGTTATCCACATGAATTACATTGTTTTTATCTCTATAAAATGCAAAGGCGTAATGTAAACGAAGCGGTGGCATATTCTATCCTCACTTCACCCTCACGCTCCATCATGACAATATGACACGAGACGGCTTTTCATCTCGTCACATTTTAGTCTCGCGAGATCTCGCCACACAAAGGAGGGAAACTGACTTGACTTTATATTTAGTGTCTTTATGCCCTGTCAAGAAGTTCAGCGGGAGAATATGAGGCTGTGAGGAAACATTACTCCACATATTCCCAACACACGGAGAACAGAAGACGCTCAGCTCACCTCCTGGAGAAGGGAAGACATGTGCGGGACGAGCCCTTCCTCTCTCTTCTTCATCAGACAGCAGCAGAGGATCAGGGTGATCAGAGAGATGGAGAAGATGCCCAGATCTGGGCTCAGCAGCCACACCACAGCCCAAGGGTCTTCCAGAGGCAGCCTGAGGGAGCAAAGAGCCAACAAACCCACGGCTGAGCCATGAGGAGCCAGACGGGGCACGAATACAATACAATACAATACAATACAATACCATTCCATTCATAAATAAAATAATAATAATAGAAAAAAAATAATAATAATAAAATAAAATAAAAACAATAATAATAATAAAATAAAATAAAAACAATAATAATAATAATAATAATAATAATAATAATAAAATAAAATAAAATAATTAAATAAATAAAAAATAATAATAAAATAAATTAAATTAAATTAAATAGAATAAAAAATAAAATAAAATCTATTTAAAAAAATCAGCCTAAAATACATCAAATAATAATAATAAAATCTTGGGTATCACAATTAGGGCTTGAAAATGGCCAAATATCATTAAATAAATAAATAAATATTTTTTAATAATGTATAAATAAAAATAAAATTTTAAAATAAATTTTAAATAAATTTTATAATAATCAATAAAGTTGATTTGAAACAACGCATTATAAAAGAAGGTAAAAATGGTAAAGGTAAAAAATAAGTCCGAAAAAAATTAAATACAAATTCTTCGGTCATAAGTTCATGATTAGGGTAAAAAAACAGGGCTTAAATGGCCAAATATCCTTTCATATGGAAAATAATAATAAAAAAATAAAAAATAAAATAAATAAATAACAATAAAATAATAATAATTAATAAAATAATAAATTTAAATTAAATTAAATAAAAATTTTCAGTCTAAAATACATCAAATAATAATAAAAAATTATTGGGTATCACAAATAGGGCTTGATATATATATATATATACACATGTAAACAAACATTCTTTTATAATAATTATAAACATTATAATTGTAAGATCTGTAAAGTTGATTTGAAAAAATGCATTACAAAAGAAGGTCAAAAAGATAAAAGGTAAAAAATAAGTCAGAATTTTTTTTTATGAAAAAATAAAATACAAATTCTTCGGTCATAAGTTCATGATTAGGGTAAAAAAACAGGGCTTAAAATGTCTAAATATCCTTTCATATGGAAAATAATAATAATAAAATAAAATAAAATAATATAAAATTAATAAAATAAAATAAATTCGATATGCTATATTATCGCACTAATCTGCTAAATGCAACTTAAGACATTAAGATATAATAAATATTAACAATGATTTTCTGTAAAGTTGATTCTGTAAGGTCTTGGGTATCACAAGTTAAGTTAATGCTTAGGGTAAAAAACAGGGCGTAAAATGGCCAAATATACTTTCATTTGAAAAAATATATATAATAAAAATAAATTAAAAAGATTTTAAAATAAAAATAATAAAATAAAAACCTATATGCTCTATACAAATAATGGTCCAGCTTTAATCTGATAAATGTGATTAAAATACATTAAGTTGATTTGAAGCGAATATGCAAACAAAATAAAATAAAATAAAAAATTCTTCAAATTCATGATTAAGGTACAAATCAGGGCTTGAAATGGCCAAATATCCTTTCATATGTAAAAAATTATTGAAATAAAATCAATAAGCTATATATATTATCGTCTGGCTCGAATCTGTTAAATGCAACTAAAAGACCTTACGATATTAATCATTAATAAAGATTCTCTATAAAGTGGATTTGAAACAATGCACTATTAAAAAATAAGTAAGAAATAAGTACAAATAACTAATAAAACATGAAATTAAAGAAAAATTCTATTAAAAACAAAATAAAAATAGAATCAAGTAGCTCAATATTATCGTCCGGCTCTAATCTGTTAAATGCAACTATAAGACATTACGATATTAAACATTAACAAGGATTTTTCTATAAAGTGGATTTGAAAAATAAAATAAAATTCTTTAATTTCATGATTAGGGTACAAATGAAAATGGCCAAATATCCTTTCATATGGACAAACTCAAATAAAAGCTTTATGCCCTAATCTGAGAATATGAGGCATTACGATATTATAAACATGAACGTAATGATTCGTAATGATAGCAAAAGTTGCTTTGAAAGTGCGCTATTAAAAAAAATCTAATGTAACTGATTGATTTAAAGGTGAAGTGTGTGTAATGCCCTGCGGTTTCCTCGTCTAACACTGAGAACGGCTCAACCTGACGTGAACATGCCCTCATTCTCCACATTCTCCACATACCTGGACACTCCGACATGCCTTGATAGAGTCTCCCACGAGCTGCCTACAGAGAGAGAGAGAGAGAGAGAGAGAGAGAGAGAGAGAGAGGGAGGGAGAGAGAGAGAGAGAGGGTTTGTGTGCTCAGGATAAAGTGCTGGACATTGGTCATAAACACAAGCCAACCCTTGCAAAGCTAAGGAGACATTTGCACTAGTGTTAGACCGATATATCGGGCCGATATTTGTGCTTTTTACATGTATCGGCCGGCCGAAATATCAGGCCGTTATTTGTGAGATATTTGTGATTTTTACATGTATCGGCCGGCCGAAATATCGGGCCGATATTTGTGAGATATTTGTGATTTTTACATGTATCGGCCAGCCGAAATATCAGGCCGATATTTGTGAGATATTTGTGATTTTTACATGTATCGGCCAGCCGATATATCGGGCCGATATTTGTGATTTTTACATGTATCGGCCAGCCGAAATATCAGGCCGTTATTTGTGCTTTTTACATGTATCGGCCGGCCGAAATATCAGGCCGTTATTTGTGAGATATTTGTGATTTTTACATGTATCGGCCGGCCGAAATATCGGGCCGATATTTGTGAGATATTTGTGATTTTTACATGTATCGGCCAGCCGAAATATCAGGCCGATATTTGTGAGATATTTGTGATTTTTACATGTATCGGCCAGCCGATATATCGGGCCGATATTTGTGCTTTTTACATGTATCGGCCGGCCGAAATATCAGGCCGTTATTTGTGAGATATTTGTGATTTTTACATGTATCGGCCGGCCGAAATATCGGGCCGATATTTGTGAGATATTTGTGATTTTTACATGTATCGGCCAGCCGAAATATCAGGCCGATATTTGTGAGATATTTGTGATTTTTACATGTATCGGCCAGCCGATATATCGGGCCGATATTTGTGATTTTTACATGTATCGGCCAGCCGAAATATCAGGCCGTTATTTGTGCTTTTTACATGTATCGGCCGGCCGAAATATCAGGCCGTTATTTGTGAGATATTTGTGATTTTTACATGTATCGGCCGGCCGAAATATCGGGCCGATATTTGTGAGATATTTGTGATTTTTACATGTATCGGCCAGCCGAAATATCAGGCCGATATTTGTGAGATATTTGTGATTTTTACATGTATCGGCCAGCCGATATATCGGGCCGATATTTGTGCTTTTTACATGTATCGGCCGGCCGAAATATCAGGCCGTTATTTGTGAGATATTTGTGATTTTTACATGTATCGGCCGGCCGAAATATCGGGCCGATATTTGTGAGATATTTGTGATTTTTACATGTATCGGCCAGCCGAAATATCAGGCCGATATTTGTGAGATATTTGTGATTTTTACATGTATCGGCCAGCCGATATATCGGGCCGATATTTGTGATTTTTACATGTATCGGCCAGCCGAAATATCGGGCCGATATTTGTGAGATATTTGTGATTTTTACATGTATCGGCCGGCCGAAATATCGGGCCGATATTTGTGAGATATTTGTGATTTTTACATGTATCGGCCAGCCGAAATATCGGGCCGATATTTGTGAGATATTTGTGATTTTTACATGTATCGGCCAGCCGATATATCGGGCCGATATTTGTGATTTTTACATGTATCGGCCAGCCGAAATATCGGGCCGATATTTGTGAGATATTTGTGATTTTTACATGTATCGGCCAGCCGATATATCGGGCCGATATTTGTGATTTTTACATGTATCGGCCAGCCGATATATCGGGCCGATATTTGTGATTTTTACATGTATCGGCCGGCCGAAATATCGGGCCGATATTTGTGAGATATTTGTGATTTTTACATGTATCGGCCAGCCGATATATCGGGCCGATATTTGTGATTTTTACATGTATCGGCCAGCCGATATATCGGGCCGATATTTGTGATTTTTACATGTATCGGCCGGCCGAAATATCGGGCCGATATTTGTGAGATATTTGTGATTTTTACATGTATCGGCCAGCCGATATATCGGGCCGATATTTGTGATTTTTACATGTATCGGCCAGCCGATATATCGGGCCGATATTTGTGATTTTTACATGTATCGGCCAGCCGATATATCGGGCCGATATTTGTGATTTTTACATGTATCGGCCAGCCGATATATCGGGCCGATATTTGTGATTTTTACATGTATCGGCCGGCCGATACAAGGCTGCTGCGTTCGCCGATATTTTTTTCAAGAGATTAAGTTAAGTGCACCTAAGCATTAAATGACTAGGTTGTAAATAGTTTTAAAAGTATAAGTTTTAAGTATAGTACAGTCAGTGTGCACTTTATGCTGCTCGCTTGTTGATACTGTGTGCAATAGTGTAATCATTTTATTTATGCTTAAATATTTATTTTCAGAATTTAGTTTACCACTGAACTCTTTTTTTCTTGTTCTACCTCACCTGTTTTTACTATTTGTTAAATATTGTTTTTTTTAGTTCAATAAATGTTCCTTTTGTACATTTTAAATTGTTATCATCATGATAATTGAGTCATTTTTATGTTGTAAATTGAGGGAGCAAAAGCAGTATCGGCTCAAGAAAATCTGTAGCCCGTATCGCTCATCGGCTAAGGCTGATGAAAAAAAATCGGTATTGGCACTTAAAAAATCCATATCGGTCGACCCCTATTGTGCATGCACCTGAGGCTGGACTTACAGTTGTGTCCCAGTGCATCGTCCAGCCCGGGGACGCTGTAGAGGCAGATCTGGAAGCAGACGTGAGCTGAGAGGAACATCAGGCTGGTGCTGAAGAGGGCCTTGATGAAGCGGCCCGTGTGTCCTGAGGGATGGAGAAGATCAGGGTTACCACAGAGGAAACTACCAGCTCACACACTGGCCTAAACAGCCAATATTACAGCTCGATAAAATACTTCAGCAGGACAAACTTCGATGTTAGCTTGAGAAAGCCTGAGCAGAAAGCTTGAATAAACTTAAAGTTTGACTGTTTGAAGGCAATACAGTATATCAGAAAAACATAGAGAGAGATGATAGATAGATAAAATTAAATTAAGATATATTTAACCCTCTGGTGCTCATTTCTGATCTGAAAATGTTCTGTTTTAAAAATTTTAAAATCACAGCTTCTTCGTAAACACACAAAAAAAATTGGGGGCATGATTCGAGCATGCTAATTGGTCTGCGTTCATTGTCTTCGGTCATAAATGAGCGACCATAGGAAATGAATGGGAAATCGGCAAAAACACAAATTCTCTGAATATTTGTGTGTTCAATCTACAAATCGGCCACAATGCTGAAAAAAAGTACACAGCAGTGACACTCTAAAACATCAAGAGTGTGATATTGACACATCCACTCACACACACACACACACACACACACACACCTATGAAAAACTGGGCCTATGAACCACATTTTGATTTTTTTTTTAAATCACAGCTTCATCAGAATGATATGAAACTTAGTGAATTTTCTAGCATTAGGGATGTAAACACACAAACAAATTGAGGGCATGATTCGAGCATGCTAAGGGGTCGTAAAAAAATACTCCCACTTGTGCTCTTCAGTCAAAAATTACACTTTAGGAAATGAATGGGAAATCTGCAAAAACACAAATTCACAGAAAAATACTTTGATTGATGGATGGATGACAGAATGATTGATGGATGGATGGATAGATGGATGATAGAATGATGGATGGATGGATGGATGGATGGATGGATGGATGGATTGATGGATGGATGGATGGATAGATGGTGATAGAATGATTGATGGATGGATAGATGGATGATAGAATGATGGATGGATGGATGGATAGATGGATGGATGGATGGATGGATGGATGGATGGATGGATTGATGGATGGATGGATAGATGGATGGATGGGTGGATGGATGACAGAATGATTGATGGATGACAGAATGATTGATTGATGGATGGATGGATAGATGGATGATAGAATGATGGATGGATGGATTGATGGATGACAGAATGATTGATGGATGGATGGATGGATGATGGGTGGATGGATGGATGGATGGCCGGCTGACAGAATGATTTGATGGATGGATGGATGGATGATGGGTGGATGGATGGATGGATGGACGGCTGACAGAATGATTTGATGGATGGATGGATGGATGATGGGTGGATGGATGGATGGATGGACGGCTGACAGAATGATTTGATGGATGGATGGATGGATGGATGATGGGTGGATGGATGGCTGGATGGACGGCTGACAGAATGATTGATGGATGGATGGATGATAGAATGATGGATTGATATAAATGGACGATAGATGGATGGATGGATGATGGGTGGATGGATGGATGGATAGATAGACGGATGACAGAATGATTGATGGATGAATGGATGGATGGATGATGGGTGGATGGATGGATGGATGGACGGCTGACAGAGTGATTTGATGGATGGATGGATGGATGGATGGATGGAGGGAGGGATAGAGATATATTACGTGTTGGATGAGGATTTAATTAGAACTACAAACACGAATACAAAGTGTTAAAAAACTACAAACATGGCGGATGTGAGAGAGAGAGGTTTATAAAGAGGTTTGAGTACCAATGACTGATAAATGGTCATTATTACAAATCTATAAGTTTCCATTCACAAATTAGCCTTGAAAATAAACCCCATAATTGCGGTCCATATGTTTAAACACGCGTGCATGGACACAGTACGGGTCAACCACCCGCCGGTCGTCATAACAATAGATTTACAGGCTTTGCAGAAACTCTTGTAATATTTAATTGCAAAAATCACATTGACACATTGTTTTTCCAACAGCGCAGAGGCACAGGAGCAAAGCACATGTGTGAGTGTTTAACTTTTGCAAGAGTTGGGAAAATGCAACGGCTAAACTTCAACCGGTCACTGTTAGGGCCAAGCTTTTACATTTTGTTTTAAAGGGCTCTTATATGCTATTTTAAAGCTTGCTGGTGTTGTTTCCCAGTTTCCAACAAAAGGTTTACAGGAATCCAACGTCAAAAAACACTTTCTCATTGCAGCTCATTTCTCACAGAGTCTGAAAACGCTTCGTTCGAAAGATAAGCTCCGCCTCTCTCTGAGAGCCTCTGCTGTGATTGGTCAGAAAGCAAACGCTCATTATCATATCTGAATCTCAGTGATACGAACAGTAATGATGGCGTGGGTTTGACCGTCTCAATCTCAGCAGAAACAGCGTTTCTTCTCCACTTGAACAACACCAATCAAATTCTTCCAGTCTCAGAGACGACTACAGTGAGTGAGGGGCGGGGCTAGAGGACGCTGAGCAGCCAATCAGGACAAGAGGCGGGCCTTAGAAAAGTAAAAGCACAACTCTGCTCAACAAGCCACATCATTTCATTCATATCCGTACCACAAACGGCCACACTAAAAGTTTAATAGGCAAGGTAGGGGTATTAATAACCGCAGGTATGAGTAGTAACAGTGCCTTAGTAAGCACTCTTTGTAGGGAAGTTGCACAGTCGACAATTACCGGCTGAAATGAGCAGCACCTGAGGTCTGTGGTTATACCTTAATGGCGGAAATGCCCTGCTGCATAATGTAACCTGTAAAATAAAGGCTTTACTAGACAGACATCAGACGGCCGATCCCTGACTTGAGACTTTGTTCTGCCTAATGCACACTACACTCTAAAAAAAAAGTTCTATATGGCACCAAAATGGTTCTTGGCTCGTAATCATAGGGGAACCTTTTTTAGTGCTATTTAGCACCAATTTTGGTGCTTCAGTGGTTCTTCAGCGGTTCTTTGACTCTGAAGAACCATTTTTCCTGCTTCTTACACATCAACTCTGAGGACAAAATGTTCACTTGCTGCCTAATATATCCCACCCACTAACAGGTGATGAAAAAATCATCATTAGGGTTGGGCGATGTCCCCTAAATTGGCAGTTGACGATGTTTACAGTAAAACATTGCGATGGTCGATGATATCGTCGTTTTTTTTAGGTAGGTAATTTACTATATCTCTTTACATAATTGTTTTTTTTCTACTAAAAACTATAATTTAGTTATTTTACTTACCCAAATAATGTCTCATCCGCTAGGTTGCACATGAGGGAAAAAGTAGCTTCCTTCCACTTAAGAAGAGTTGTGCTCTTTTTTAAAAATATATTATTATTAATACATGTTCTTGTTATTAAACTTGGTAAGCCACGTCACGTTTATTTGAACTTGATGCGTTTCACACACACACACACACACACACACACACACACACACACACACACACACACATACATACACACACACACTGGTGATTTTAGTTTCGTTTTCTCTGGCAGTGAATAATCAAACATTGCCTAAATGTCTTGACCCTGTGGAAGATAAAATTCGCTCTTCAGAACTTTTACAACAAGTGTTGCCTTGCAACATCAGGAGAAAACATGAAGATGAAGATATTCGAGAAGAAGGTGTCTCTCCAGCTCGTGTCTCAAAGCACAGAGCGGGACTAGGGTTGGGTATCGTTTGGTTTTTTTTCGATTCCGGTGCCAAACCGATACTTTTAAAACGGTACCGGTGCCTAAACGGTTCCTGAACCGATACTTAAAAAAAAAAAAAGGCCACAAAACGAGGTGGATGACATTAAATGGCTTTTTATTTTATTTATTTTTTATTTAAATTGAACCATTTATTAAAAGTTTAATGTATACTTAAATGTATGAATATAAATAAATACAAAACACAATTTACTTATTTACAAATTATTATTGACTATTTACAAATTCACAGTAAAACCTAAGCCACCTAACCCAACTACAACTAGCCTAATATAACTCTAAATAACAGTTACAGTAATAACAGCAGTCGTCTGTGTTCTTGCTCTGCTACAAACCAGCTTCCAGCTTCAGCTTTCTATTGAAATATGATCATATTCTCTGGCTAAATATTTTTGAACGCATCGCATTAATGTTTCCATGGCGACTCGTCATGTTTCTCACATGACACACAGCAGCCGCAATAGCGCTGACAGCTCAGCTGTATCGGGTTTATTTCGCTTTTTCTTTTTATTCAAAATATTCACAAACTTCTTAACTGTGTCACAAACTATCTGATGTTCAAATGTGTGAGTGAATGTGTGTTAGTTGATCTATAAAGCACAATGGGCGGCGCCATGTTAGTTTGCGCCTCAGAATCGGATCTGTCGGATTTACAACACTTGAGTTCATCCTCGTCTCACGAAATACATGAAAGTAAGTGACCAGTGAACTGGAAGAAGAATAGAGTAAACTATATAGTTACTGTATAATGTGCATGTATCTGATGTGAATAAAACACGTAACGTTAGTCAAATTATAACCGTCTGAAAGGATTGTCATAGCCGCTTCCATAGACATCAGTGTGTGTTTTTTGCTAGTAGCCTATATGAGCATTTAAATGTCTGAAACCTTAAATAAACATGATGTGGTTGAAAACACTGAATAGTTGTCATGAGTTGTGGTTGAAAACACTGAATAGTTGTCATGAGATGTGGTTGAAAACACTGAATAGTTGTCATGAGATGTGGTTGAAAACACTGAATAGTTGTCATGAGATGTGGTTGAAAACACTGAATAGTTGTCATGAGATGTGGTTGAAAACACTGAATAGTTGTCATGAGTTGTGGTTGAAAACACTGAATAGTTGTCATGAGTTGTGGTTGAAAACACTGAATAGTTGTCATGAGTTGTGGTTGAAAACACTGAATAGTTGTCATGAGATGTGGTTGAAAACACTGAATAGTTGTCATGAGTTGTGGTTGAAAACACTGAATAGTTGTCATGAGTTGTGGTTGAAAACACTGAATAGTTGTCATGAGTTGTGGTTGAAAACACTGAATAGTTGTCATGAGTTGTGGTTGAAAACACTGAATAGTTGTCATGAGTTGTGGTTGAAAACACTGAATAGTTGTCATGAGTTGTGGTTGAAAACACTGAATAGTTGTCATGAGATGTGGTTGAAAACACTGAATAGTTGTCATGAGTTGTGGTTGAAAACACTGAATAGTTGTCATGAGATGTGGTTGAAAACACTGAATAGTTGTCATGAGTTGTGGTTGAAAACACTGAATAGTTGTCATGAGTTGTGGTTGAAAACACTGAATAGTTGTCATGAGTTGTGATGTGACCAGCGCTGAGTGTCTGTCTCTGGCTCGGTGCCAAAATTCAAATGTGCTTTCGCGCTTTTGCTGGCGAAATGAGGAACCGAAATCTGCGTTCTGATTCGGTACCATATTGGCACCGGGTTTCTGTACCCAACCCTAGCGGTATATGACGCATCTTTGCGGGGAAATAGTATGAATCAAATATTTTTTAACTAATATTTAATTTTCTTATATTCTTTAGATGATATCGTCCATCGGCACAACCCTAATCATCAGTGTTATTCACTTCACCTGATTTATTTAATTAAAATCACAGCCTTTTACACTTTCATAATCGCACATAATCCAAATTGGATTTGGATGAATCGCAGCCCTGCTCTGTGTGTGAGAACGGATAGGATCGCATAGGCTAGACGAGGTGAGTGAGGACACCTGGGTAAGAATGACCACTCTGGACACACTGAGCTGTATTTGTCTTTCCAGTTTGTCTTGGCATTTTCTTCCCAGAGAGACTCAGTGAAAGGCCACTTCAGCGTTCGCCACAGATAGCAGCTCCGCTGTTTACATCCAACCTGCTCCGCACTACAGCGGGAGTGTGTGAAATCTGCAGGCCGTTATGAGATTTTCCACAGAGCCAGGAGACTGTGATGTCTTGTGTTTTGACACGTGTAGCCGTGATTGTTTTAACAAGAATCGGAGCTCTAGAGCGCTTGAGACCCCAGAAATGGTGTAGAGTTACTGAGTTACTACGGAAAGAATAACAGTCTGCCTTACCAAGCCAAGCAAGAGCTTTGACACATCAGAGCTGGGATATTTTCAGCCCATTATGCTGTTGTTATCCACGGTTTATCTTGGCGAATCACTGCAGTGTAATACAACCAATGACAATTGGGTTTCTTTTCAAACTCTTGTTTCGTCTTAGTGACCAAATTGAAAGGATTCTTAGGAAGTTTTCACACCTGGCTCATTTCTTTGTCAGAACCAGGCATGTTTTCTCCCTTAGTTCGGTTCAATACAGAAATAGTGCTCGGATCCGCACTAGGGATGCACCCATGGACATCGAAAGCAAAAAAAAATGTGGGTGGGTCTTCTCTCAGAAAATGTTTACTGGAGTAGATGGCATTTACATTAAGTACAAATATATCACCTTGTTTACTAAATGTCTGGTTGGGCCAGACCAATAGTGTAGGGCAGAGGTGGAAAGAGTAACAAAATATTCTACTCAAGTAAAAGCACTATTACTTCAATGAAATTTTACTTAAGTAGAAGTAAAAGTACTTGTCTAAAAATTTACTCAAGTAAAAGTAAAAAGTAGTTCATTTAAAATGTACTTTTTTTAACAGCGGGGTGGGGGACTCTCCCGTGTAGGGTTGTAATAGAATGAGATTTTCACGATATGAAAACATCAGTTTGTTATTATTATCACCAGTTAAAATGGCATTAAATTAATGAAAACTGATTTTTTATTTTGGTTGAACAAATGCTTTATTATAACAAACTTGAAACCATTTGTTCGTTTTGTTTTTTATGAAAATTTCAATAAAACATGTCTAATAAACTAAATTAAATAAATTATTATTAATTATATTAACAACTTTAAGAATGATAGTCTTATGAAATTTTTATTTTTATGATTTAATACAAATACATTACCAAAACAGTGGTAATCAAATAAAAAATATATTCTTAAACAATGTTTAAATTATGTAATATTATTATTGTTGTTATTATTATTTATTGTAGGCCTACAATAAGGAGAGGGATACACAGAGGGATGGTGTTCCCGAACATGTTCTATGTTTTTCCTCCTTTGCATCAACATTTTTTTTTGCTAATTTGATATCCTCCAGGACAACACCCGGCTATTTTTCGTCTATATCCAAAATATCTCCACTCTTTCCAGGGGTTCACGACGGCGTTTCGCTTTCAGCTGGGTCTGACGTCTGTCTTGTCCGTCTTATCATCTTTTTATGATTTTTGCGTGTTCGTTCTCCCGCTCTTCAATTCAATGCAGTCGTTTCCGGATCGCGTTTTTCCCACCTTTGTATTATTTATTTTTACTCAATAACGGATGTGGTTTAAAATGTAGCGAAGTACAATACTTCAAACAAAACATACTTAAGTAAAAGTAAAATTACAGATTTTTAAAACTACTTAAAAAAGTAGAAGTACACAGAAAAACTACTCAATTACAGTAATGCGAGTAAATGTAATTCGTTACTTTCCACCTCTGGTGTAGGGGTACAACACATGGCATGAATTTTTGAAGCAAATCGACCAGAGTTTCGAATCCGCCTTTTGCCGAACTCGCTTTACTCCCTTTTCCCATCATCACATACAGATCGGAAAGGCATTTATTTTCAATAAAAATTAAAAAAATATTAGAAAAGTGGAAATAAAGCGTCTAACGTGTGTTTAATAACGTGTTTATCGGTTAGGAGTGAGTAAACATGCGCTGAATTCAGTCAGAACGTATTTTTTCATTCCATTTCCCTACTTTTGCTATGGTTTTTAATGTAAACATCGTCCTAGCGTTTGACTGTTGTGCTCGCATCTCGTTTCCATACTTTTGCAGAGTGTCATAAATGACGCGGCTTTATAAATGCGGCAAAAGTTAAAATAACCTTTAAAAAGCGCGTCTCTAGACCTGCGTCTCGCGTTTTAACTGCAAAAACACGCCCTGAGTGGATGACCCTAAACTGCTATACAACATATAAAGTATTGTTATTTCAGAGCTGTTATTTAAGCACAGTTTGCCTCGTATATTCAGTTTAACAGCATTAGCAAGCCAAAGAGGGCAAAGGTTCAACTGAAATATATGCATATGCATTTAAACACTCATTATGTTCTAGCTCCTCTGAGTCTGTCCATGCAATAAATGCACGTTCTTAAATGAGCGAGTACCTATTTTTTATAGCTAATTTCAACTTGAGAATCAAAAATCAAATCAGAGCTGTATATTAATATTTACAAGATACATACGAATACAATTCAACTTAATTCACATCTTATAGCACGCAAATATATCTGCCCATTTTCTCTGGTGTGATTGTCAGCCTCTGCTTCTCTGCTACTGACTGAAGCGTGTGAGGAACGCGACGTTACTTTCAGTTAATAAAGGAAAAGATACTGCAGACCTTCATCAAACCTTTCAACACAGAGCCCACTTCAGATCATTTTTAATCAATGCATGCACAAATCGTAAAAACAGATAAACAGTATCTGTTCCTAAATTCTGATTGGGTGGGCAAGGCAGATGTTTGGGTGGACGATAAAAGTGAGTGGGTCCAATATCATTGGTCGTAAAAAGTGGGTGGGTCTTGTCCCTCTCACATTCAATGGTTCCGACGCCCATGGATGCACCGATATGAACATTTTGGCCGATACGATAACCGATAATTCTGTATATTTGAAAGCCGATAACCGATATATCGGTCGATAAATCTAAATCCAAATTTGTATATAATTTTTGAGAGCCTGATTACAAAAACAAAAGTCTCACCATTAAAAGCCATTAAATGGACCAATGCCGATAATTAAAAGAATTCCACATATCGGCCGATATATCGGTGGACCACTACTGAAAATGCCCTTAGTCAAACTACATTACTGTCTATGTGACCTATGAACAACTTAACTTAGCTGAACAACGATAAATGTGACCGTTGCACCTTCCTATTGCAAAAAATAGCAATTATTTCAATATATCTCCACCTCAAATCGTGTGGTTTGTTGTTTTATAACTATTAAGACGGAAATCCGATTCAAACACATTTTAAAGGCTTGAAGTAGTGTATAAACACATTATGGCCAAAAATACAGTTAATCTAAATGGTCATCCATAACCCTGGTGTCATTTGTTATCTGTTTATCTGTCATCTATTTAGCTAATATTTCATGAAATGTTATATACACTAGTTAATCAAAACAAACAATGCTTCAAGATGACTCAAAACTACTCTTCCCACGAGTATCACACGCTTCCTGTGGTTGAGGAAGTGAATGTTGGTGAGAGTCTCTGAAGTGACTGGTGAGACTGGGGTCTGGCAGTGGGGGGGCACGTGGCAAACACACCCCAGAGAACGCCGACGCTTTCCGGGATGCTCCGCTCACACATACAGTGGTGGGAAAGCATACGGAAAATCTCATCGCCCTTGAGTGGAAAATTTAGAACAACACAGCTATTATTAATTAAACCACCTTAAATCATATTTAATGGGAAATTATCAAGTGCCAAACCGAGATGAAAACATATTTATTCTCTCTAATCAGGAATTATGATATTATAATGTAATGTCTAATAAACTATACAGAATGTAGAGCTGGGTGGTAAAACACAGAAGATTTCTACGTCAAAGAAGGCGGAGCCTCAGAGCCACACCCACTTGTTACATCATCAGCACGGACCAATGGTAGCTCAGAGGTGTGACGCATTACAAGAAACTTGAGTTACGTAATAATATTACTTTTCCCAAGTAACCGGCCACAGGGTCATGAAGGACCAGTGGAGAACCGGCCACAGGGTCATGAAGGACCAGTGGAGAACCGGCCACAGGGTCATGGAGGACCAGTGGAGAACCGGCCACAGGGTCATGGAGGACCAGTGGAGAACCGGCCACAGGGTCATGGAGGACCAGTGGAGAACCGGCCACAGGGTCATGGAGGACCAGTGGAGAACCGGCCACAGGGTCATGGAGGACCAGTGGAGAACCGGCCACAGGGTCATGGAGGACCAGTGGAGAACCGGCCACAGGGTCATGGAGGACCAGTGGAGAACCGGCCACAGGGTCATGAAGACCAGTGGAGAACCGGCCACAGGATCATGGAGGACCAGTGGAGAACCGGCCACAGGGTCATGAAGGACCAGTGGAGAACCGGTCACAGGGTCATGAAGACCAGTGGAGAACCGGCCACAGGATCATGGAGGACCAGTGGAGAACCGGCCACAGGGTCATGAAGAACCAGTGGAGAACCGGCCACAGGGTCATGGAGGACCAGTGGAGAACCGGCCACAGGGTCATGAAGGACCAGTGGAGAACCGGCCACAGGGTCATGGAGGACCAGTGGAGAACCGGCCACAGGGTCATGAAGGACCAGTGGAGAACCGGCCACAGGGTCATGGAGGACCAGAGGAGAACCGGCCACAGGGTCATGAAGGACCAGTGGAGAACCGGCCACAGGGTCATGAAGGACCAGTGGAGAACCGGCCACAGGGTCATGGAGGACCAGTGGAGAACCGGCCATAGGGTCATGAAGGACCAGTGGAGAACCGGCCACAGGGTCATGGAGGACCAGTGGAGAACCGGCCACAGGGTCATAGATGACCAGTGGAGAACCGGCCCCAGGGTCATGAAGGACCAGTGGAGAACCGGCCACAGGGTCATGAAGGACCAGTGGAGAACCGGCCACAGGGTCATGAAGGACCAGTGGAGAACCGGCCACAGGGTCATGGAGGACCAGTGGAGAACCGGCCACAGGGTCATGGAGGACCAGTGGAGAACCGGCCACAGGGTCATGGAGGACCAGTGGAGAACCGGCCACAGGGTCAAGGAGGACCAGTGGAGAACCGGCCACAGGGTCATGAAGGACCAGTGGAGAACCGGCCACAGGGTCATGGGCGGCCGAGGCTCATTGATGCCCTTGGGGAGCGAAGGCTGTGTAAAACTATGTAATTCATACCTTAAATTTAGGCCTAAATATTTTGTGAGTAAAGATAAAAAATGGGTTTGGATTAATGTCACGTTGACCTCAAACCGCTTTTGAACTTTCACCAAGAAAACGACCTCATTGGTTCACACTGGACCTTTCTGTGTTTTGAGAACGATCATTTGTGCATGCAATCCTCATCAGAGAGCATGAGTCAATGACAGTCATTACAGGAAAAGGTCAAAGGTAACCAGTGAGCAGAACAAGCCGAAATCACTGAGGAAACTGTGAGTGTGAGTTTGACCCAAATATACCCTGTAGTGGTGATGTTCATTTTCCTACAGCTTTCTTCTCATTGGCCTTCCCAGGATTTCCCGGCCACAGAATGTGCAGCTAATCCACAGTAGGGAAAAAGCAAGATGGTTTTCATTAAAAACATTAATCCTGTTCAGCGTCAGGGTTCGTTTTCCTCCGGCTGGGATTCTCTCAGTGCCAGATTATCCAGTCGGGATTCGACAAGGGAAGCTTCACTGACAAAACGATAAAGCTAATCCTTCGTCATGAGACTGTTTCCCACAGTTCAGTCTGGGGCACTTCAGAGGTCAAAATCAACCCATGTCCAGTGTGTGTATTACCAGTGAAGTGCAGAAATCACCCGCACACAGAAATGTTGGAAATTATGCAAATATGAAAGTTATGCGTAACTGGTGCCAAACACACGCTAAACTCACAGCACATGTAGAGATGGAGATCAGTGTATTCATTCACACTACACACACATTTCATATAATCACCGGCTGTTACAGCACAAAGCCATATTGTGCTTTCGTTTGTAGCTCGTTTGACAGATTCTTTGCCAAATAAATGCCGCAAAACAACCTTTTATGTTATTATTAGAAGGATTGTGTGTGTGTGTGTGTGTGTGTGTGTGTGTGGCTATACTTATACGCCCTCAGTAAAACAGAGAAATATTATGACATTTTACAATTTTAGAAATCGACCAAAACATGTTTTTATTGAAATCTAGTGTTTCGCACATGTTGAGGGTTAGAGGAGAGAATATACAGTTTGTACAGTATAACAATCATTATGTCATAGAGTCCCCATAAAACATGTGTGTGTGTGTGTGTGTGTGTGTGTGTGTGTGTGTGTGTGTGTGTGTGTGTGTGTGTGTGTGTGTGTGTGTGTGTGTGTGTGTGTGTGTGTGTGTGTGTGTGTGATGGGTAGGTTTAGGGGCAGGGGCAGTGTGTGTGTGTGTGTGTGTGTGATGGGTAGGTTTAGGGGCAGGGGCAGTGTGTGTGTGTGTGTGTGTGTGTGTGTGTGTGTGTGTGTGTGTGTGTGTGTGTGTGTGTGTGTGTGTGTGTGTGTGTGTGTGTGTGTGTGTGTGTGATGGGTAGGTTTAGGGGCAGGAGCAGTGTGTGTGTGTGTGTGTGTGTGTGTGTGTGTGATGGGTAGGTTTAGGGGCAGGGGCAGTGTGTGTGTGTGTGTGTATGTGTGTGTGTGTGTGTGTGTGTGTGTGTGTGTGTGTGTGTGTGTGTGTGTGTGTGTGTGTGTGTGTGTGTGTGTGTGTGTGTGTGTGTGTGTGTGTGTGAGTGTGTGTGTGATGGGTAGGTTTAGGGTCAGTGTAAGGGGATAGAAAATACGGTTTGTACAGTATAAAAACCATTACGCCTTTGGAATGTCCTCACATTTCACAAAAAACCCCCTGTGTGTGTGTGTGTGTGTGTGTGTGTGTGTGTGTGTGTGTGTGTGTGTGTGTGTGTGTGTGTGTGTGTGTGTGTGTGTGTGTGTGTGTGTGTGTGTGTGTGTGTGCCAAAGCGATAAACAAAATAATAATACAGAACACAGACTCTGGAGATATAAACGCTGAAAATACTTATGCTCCAGGAATCATCGTTAGCTTTTTGTTATTATTTGGAAAAGAAAATTTGGTCGATAAAACTAAATCCAAATATTATATCATTTTTGAGAGGCTGATTACAAAAACAAAAGTTTCACCTTTAAAATCCATGTCTCAAGCATACAAGTATGATATTCTCAATATAGTTTTATGTAGCAGATATGACTTATTTTCCTTTTCTGAAGTGATTTCAATCATATTTCAAGCAATTCAAACCCATCATGGAAAACAGTGAAGTGTCTCAGATGAAGGAAAAATACATTATTTATCGGCTTTAATATATCGGCCAAATTTTCTTATCAGGCTGAACACGCAAACATAAAACATGTAAGATACACTATATTGCCAAAAGTATTTTACCTCTTATCAGACGAGCGTGATCATCTCTGAGCTCCGCCATAACTTCCGCTAAGTGAGGTCAAAATACGAGGCTGGTCATAGATGTATCGATCATAGATGCCTCATTCTACACTCTAAAAAAAAAGGTTCTATATGGCACCAAAAATGGTTCTTGGCTCGTAATCATGGGGGAACCTTTTTTAGTGCTATATAGCACCAATTTTGGTGCTTCAGTGGTTCTTCAGAGGTTCTTCAGCGGTTCTTTGACTAAGGTGCTATATAGCACCTCTGAAGAACCGCTGAAGAACCACTGAAGCACCAAAATTGGTGCTATATAGCACTAAAAAAGGTTCCCCTATGATTACGAGCCTTTTTTTTTAGAGTGTACTGATCCGTGCAGGCGCTAATGAGGCATCTACGTATACATCTATGACCACGCTCGTATTTTGACCTCACTAAGCGGAAGTTATGGCGGAGCTCAGAGATGATCACGTTCGTCTGATAAGAGGTAAAATAATAGCATAAATACTGCTGGGTTTCTCTCAGAAACTGATGGTTTGTCTAGATCAGACCCTTATTCATCATCTGGTGTCGTTTAAAGCCCTTTGAAGCTGCACTGAAACTGTCATTTGAACCGTTTGGAGCCCATTGAAGTCCATTATATGGAGAACAATCCTGGAATGTTTTCATCAAAAACCTTAATTATGTCTCGACTTTAGAAAGAAAGACATCTTGGATGACATGGGGGTGAGTAAATAATCAGCAAAAGTTTATTTAAAAGTGAACTAATCCTTTAAGTACTGAGTAATATTAATGAACATGAACTCACTATAGGTTAGGGTGTTTTATGCATGAATGCAGCTGAATATTAATGATAGATCTGAGAGTGCTAGAAGAGTCACAGAAGTGTGTTTAATGATGGTGGTGACAGACACAATCAGTCTGAGCTTCAGTTATGACTCAAGCCAAAGCTTCCTCGGCTTCTCAGCACCTTGTTAAGCCCATCAAACACACACTGCTAGTGTTTTAGTGTCCAATCAGCTGCTCCGAGCTGGAGAGATCTGGACTGAAGCCCACAGATAAACGGGCCGCCTTCCCGTCACTGAGCTGGATCCGACCCCTGACCCCTGCACATTACACAGTCAGGTGTGCGGATGGGAAAAGCCGTTTGAGAGCAAAAAGAAACTTTTGTTTATTCCATCATGTGGATCTCTGTGGTCTTGTGATGTCTAATCCAGCAGGAATGAATGTGTGGTGGTTTATAATGGATTCCTCTATAATCAGGGTCAGTCAAGCTGAGGTTTGGCAGTCAGACTGATAGTCTTCAGCCATTACTCCACTGACTTTTACATTGATTTTATTTTATTGTATCATTACAGAATACACACACATACATACATTCATATACACTGACTTCCTAATAGGGTTGTGCCGATGGACGATATTATCAGTAAATAATGGTAACCTAAAGAATATAAGAAAATTAAATATCAGTTTAAAAAAATTGTTTCATTTCCCCTCAAAGCTGCGTCATATACCGCTCTGCGCGAGATGAAACACAAGCTGGATATACTCCAATATCTTCATCTTCATGTGTTCTCCTGATGTTGCAAAGCAACACTTGTTGTAAAAGTTCTGAAGAGCGAATTTTATCTTCCACAGGGTCAAGACATTTAAGCAATGTTTGATTATTCACTGCCAGAGAAAACGAAAGTAAAATCACCTCTGTGTGTGTGAAATGCGCTATTCAAATAAACTTGAAAGTCTAATAACAAGCACAAACTGTGTTAAATAAAATTAAATTAAAAAGGTAGCTTATTCGTCCTGCGGTGTTTTTCTACCTTCCCACAGTAAAGGACGTGAATGGGTATAATAGACTTAATTATAAACAAATGAAAGGAAGAAACGTTTATAATTTCCTGCGAAAATGGGTGCGACGCGAGTGAAGATTTGAGAAAAGAAACGAGATGTCCATGTGGGATAAATTGGACTAACGTTAGGCCTATTGGTAAAATTCACGGAAATCGCAAAACAGAATAAAAAAGCTGACAAATCTTAAAGGGTTAGTTCACCCAAAAATGAAAATTCTGTCATTAATGACTGACCCTCATGTCGTTCGACACCCATAATCTTCAGACACAAATGAAGATATTTTAGTGTAAATCTGATGCTCTGAAAGGCCTCCATTGGCTCAACTTTACACTCTCAAGACCCTTAAAAGACACTAAAGACTAAAGTTACAAAGTCCATCTCACTACAGCGGCTCTACAATAACTTTATGAAGACGAGAATAGTTTTTGTGCACAAAAAAACCCTAAATAACGACTTATATAGAGATGACGATTTCAAAACACGGCCTCATGAAGCTTCGAAGCGTTATGAATCAGTGAGTCGATTCAGCAGTTTGGAGCGTTATGAATCAGTGAGTCGATTCAGCGGTTCAGAGCGTTATGAATCAGTGAGTCGATTCAGCGGTTCAGAGCGTTATGAATCAGTGAGTCGATTCAGCAGTTTGGAGTGTTATGAATCAGTGAGTCGATCCAGCGGTTTGGAGCGTTATGAATCAGTGAGTCGATTCAGCAGTTTGGAGTGTTATGAATCAGTGAGTCGAATCAGCGGTTTGGAGTGTTATGAATCAGTGAGTCGATTCAGCGGTTTGGAGCGTTATGAATCAGTGAGTCGATTCAGCGGTTTGGAGCATTATGAATCAGTGAGTCGATTCAGCGGTTTGGAGCGTTATGAATCAGTGAGTCGATTCAGCGGTTTGGAGCGTTATGAATCAGTGAGTCGATTCAGCGGTTCAGAGCGTTATGAATCAGTGAGTCGATTCAACGGTTTGGAGCGATATGAATCAGTGAGTCGATTCAGCAGTTTGGAGTGTTATGAATCAGTGAGTCGATTCAGCGGTTTGGAGCGTTATGAATCAGTGAGTCGATTCAGCGGTTTGGAGCGTTATGAATCAGTGAGTCGATTCAGCGGTTTGGAGCGTTATGAATCAGTGAGTCGATTCAGCAGTTCGGAGCGTTATGAATCAGTGAGTCGATTCAGCGGTTCAGAGCATTAGGAATCAGTGAGTCGATTCAGCGGTTTGGAGCGTTATGAATCAGTGAGTCGATTCAGCGGTTTGGAGTGTTATGAATCAGTGAGTCGATTCAGCGGTTTGGAGCGTTATGAATCAGTGAGTCGATTCAGCGGTTCAGAGCGTTATGAATCAGTGAGTCGATTCAGCGGTTTGGAGCGTTATGAATCAGTGAGTCGATTCAGCGGTTTGGAGCGCTATGAATCAGTAAGTCGAATCAGCGGTTTGGAGAGTTATGAATCAGTGAGTCGATTCAGCGGTTTGGAGCGTTATGAATCAGTGAGTCGATTCAGCGGTTTGAAGCGTTATGAATCAGTGAGTCGAATCAGCAGATTGAATCATCAAATTTCAGCAGTTTGGCGGTTTGACACGTGATCCGAATCATCATTCGACTCACTGATTCATAACGCTTCGAAGCTTCATGATGCCGTGTTTTGAAATCGTCATCGCTATATAAGTCGTTATTTAGGGTTTTTTTGCGCACAAAAACTATTCTCGTCTTCATAAAGTTATTGTAGAGCCGCTGTAGTGAGATGGACTTTGTAACTTTAGTCTTTAGTGTCTTTTAAGGGTCTTGAGAGTGTAAAGTTGAGCCAATGGAGGCCTTTCAGAGCATCAGATTTACACTAAAATATCTTCATTTGTGTCTGAAGATGAACGGAGGTCTGACGGGTGTCCAACCACATGAGGCTCAGTCATTAATGACACAATTTACATTTTTGGGTGAACTAACCCTTTATATTGGGCTCAGCCTCTTTCATTCGGCATGAATCCATTCATGGCTGAGAATTTATTTTTATTTCCTTTGTTAACAAAGCTTTGTACTTAACTCGGTATTATTCACGTAAAACAGCATTAACATACAAAACACTGGGTTAGTAACGAAATTATAGTTTTGAAGTAGAAAATAGTATTTATGTAAAGAGATATATTAAAATAAAAAGTGCACAACTCTTCTTAAGTGGAAGCTACTTTTTTCCCTCACGTGCAACCTAGCGCAGATGAGTCATTATTTGGGTTAGTAAAATAACGAAATTATATAGTTTTTAAGTAGAAAATAGTATTTATGTAAAGAGATAGTAAAATACAGATATAGTAAATTATATATTTGTATTAATAAAAAAAAACTACGATATCATCGTCCATCACGATGTTTTACTGTAAACATTGTCAACCTGTTATAATGATACAGTTTTACCAAGATACCCAAGTCAAAGATCTCAATATGAAATCAAATATTCATCAGCAAATTCTTCCAAGATCCCAAACTATCTCAGCTACAGAATTTCTTTGGCATATTACACAAAACCTTTCATTTAGTTTTGCAATCAGCCGTCTGTCTCTAGACAGAGTATTGCGACAGTGGAAATGAAAGCGTGAGAAACTCTCTTACCTCGTAGTGTGTGTTTGTTGGGCCATTGAAACCAGGGTAAGAGCAGCAGGTACAGAAGGTAGACTAAAGAGAGAGCATTGTAGCGAAAGATGCAGGCTGTGGAGAAAAAAAGAGACACACGATCAGTATTAGCATAAGTTGTGTATTCCTTTACTGCTGGTTCAAGCTGGTCTGACAACAAACCAGTGCCAGATCACAATACACTTCGAGCATATCGAAGAACGAACTGGTGTGCTGTGTGTCTTGTTTACTGTTGTATCGCTCTTTCTGGGCTACTCTGGGGAATTAAACACACCAGAGCATATTTCACAAAAACATTCATTTAGTTCTGCAATCAGCCGTCTTTCTCCAGTCAGACGGAGTATTGTGACACTGAAAAGGAAAGCATGAGAAACTCTCTTACCCTGTGTGTGTGTGTGTGTGTGTGTGTGTGTGTTTGTGTGTGTATGTGTGTGTGGACTGGTAATCCCTACATTAAGGGGACAAAATGTCCCCGCAAAGATGGCAATATCCGAAATCCTCATCCTTGTGGGGACATTTTTTGGTCCCCATGAGGAAAACATCTTATAATCAGACTAAGTGATGTTTTTTGACAATGTAAAAATGCAGAATGTCTCCTGTGATGGGTAGTGTGTGTGTGTGTGTGTGATGGGTAGGTTTAGGGGCAGGGGCAGTGTGTGTGTGTGTGTGTGTGTGTGTGTGTGTGTGATGGGTAGGTTTAGGGGCAGGGGCAGTGTGTGTGTGTGTGTGTGTGTGTGTGTGATGGGTAGGTTTAGAGGCAGGGGCAGTGTGTGTGTGTGTGTGTGTGTGTGTGTGTGTGTGTGTGATGGGTAGGTTTAGGGGCAGGTGCAGTGTGTGTGTGTGTGTGTGTGTGTGTGTGTGTGTGTGTGTGTGTGATGGGTAGGTTTAGGGGCAGGTGCAGTGTGTGTGTGTGTGTGTGTGTGTGTGTGTGTGTGTGATGGGTAGGTTTAGAGGCAGGGGCAGTGTGTGTGTGTGTGTGTGTGTGTGTGTGTATGTGTGATGGGTAGGTTTAGGGGCAGTGTGTGTGTGTGTGTGTGTGTGTGTGTGTGTGTGTGTGTGTGTGTGTGTGTGTGTGTGTGTGTGTGTGTGTGTGTGTGTGTGTGTGTGTGTGTGTGTGAGTGTGATGGGTAGGTTTAGGGGCAGGGGCAGTGTGTGTGTGTGTGTGTGTGTGTGATGGGTAGGTTTAGGGGCAGGGGCAGTGTGTGTGTGTGTGTGTGTGTGTGTGTGTGTGTGATGGGTAGGTTTAGGGGCAGTGTGTGTGTGTGTGTGTGTGATGGGTAGGTTTAGGGGCAGGGGCAGTGTGTGTGTGTGTGTGTGTGTGTGTGTGTGTGTGTGTGTGTGATTGGTAGGTTTAGGGGCAGTGTGTGTGTGTGTGTGTGTGTGTGTGATGGGTAGGTTTAGGGGCAGTGTGTGTGTGTGTGTGTGTGTGTGTGTGTGTGTGTGTGTGTGTGTGTGTGTGTGTGATGGGTAGGTTTAGGGGCAGTGTGTGTGTGTGTGTGTGTGTGTGTGTGATGGGTAGGTTTAGGGGCAGGGGCAGTGTAAGGGGATAGAATATACGGTATGTACGGTATAAAAACCATTACGCCTATGGAAAGTCCCCATAAAACATGAAAACGCAACACGTGTGTGTGTGTGTGTGTGTGTGTGTGTGTGTGTGTGTGTGTGTGACAAACATGTTTTTTTTGAGTATTCACGTAAACACAGTGGGTGATGTCTTAAGGAAACGTACACAGTTGAGACAGTAAGCGCATGTGTATCAGTGTATTGGATCCGTGAATTAGCTCTTAAAGTGACAGCAGCCTAATAAACCTGCTTCAGTCCGTCATTAATGATAATCAATCGACAAATGACTAAGGCAAATTCACTCACTGATCTTGACTGAGTAACTTAAGTAGCTTTATTAAGAATTAATCTATATTTAATGTTTATAGTAAGGCCACCAAAACGTTTTTTCACACAGCTGGCGTATTTTCCCAATTGTTTTCAATGGGAGCGTCACGCTTTTAAGAGCGTAATAAAGTGCTGAGGGTCTATTTCTCGCACAAGCGCTCTGCATTTTTTACCGGTCGCCGAGAGTTGAAGAATGTTCAACTTTGAGTAAAACGCAGCGCTCATCACTGTCACTTTTAACCCAGTCGTTCAATCACAGTGGAGGGGGGGCGGGACCAATACAACACCGACCAACCGCCACATTCTGCTTTTACGTCAAGACAAAATAATGTAAAAGAAGAGCCAGAGTAAATACTTTACATTGTATCAGCATTTTTATATAGAAACAATGCAGAAACAAACTATCTGTGAAATGAGATGCTACACTCTAAAAAATGCTGGGTTGAAAATGGACTAACCCAGCAATTGGGTTGTTTTAATCCAACGTTGGGTTAAATGTTTACTTAAAACAACCCAATTGCTGGGTTAGTCCATTTTCAACCCAACTTGGGTTATTTTTAACCCAGCATTTTTTAGAGTATAGTAAGACTTCTGCAGATATTCCCTATCATAGCAAGCAGAGAGTTGTGCTACCAAAACGCTCTCAAGCATATCAATATTAAAAAGTAGCATTAAAAATGAACAAATAGCCTAAATTTCTGCCATATGCAATTCAATAAAAATTATCAGCTAGCTAATAACAACTTTGTTCTGGGTTCACCTCACTCCAGTCTAAATGGGCTATTTATTTCACTACACGTTGTCAACAGAAATAAGCGGAAATACTGTTGATAATTAAAAATAATTATATTATATATAATAATTCTTACTATCCACTCTTGCGAAATTGGGTGAGCACACTTGTGTTCTCATTTTCAGATGTTCTGAGTAAATTAATAAACTGATTTTTTAGTTCAGTGTTGGACGGATCAGTTGTTCTAATCAGTCGTTAAAATGATTCGGTTCAAATGAGTCATTAGGTGGCGAATCGGACATTAGCAGACGCGTTGTGTGCGCATCCCGTCTTTAGAACATCGCGAAAGATTTGTCAACACACAGAAAACACTTCATAACTGGATATAATTTGTTTCCCGTTTATTGAAAGTATGCTTTATGTCAGCTGGTCAGAGAAGAGTCAACATTTTTTGAGCGCAATTCACACCCAGCGGTAATTCAAGGATAAAATTGTCCGAATGTGCCACGTGCAACATGGATTCGGTCTTCCGAACTTTTGATTTGGATTAATATGAGAGAGCTAACACAGTGATTATTTTGAAGACCCAGAGAGTGTGCGCGACTCCATATTAAACCCTACGGATTAAAGGGTTAGTTCACCCAAAAATGTAAATTGTGTCATTAATGACTGACCCTCATGTCGTTGCCGTTGGACACCCGTCAGACCTCCGTTCATCTTCAGACACAAATGAAGATATTTTAGTGTAAATCTGATGCTCTGAAAGGCCTCCATTGGCTCAACTTTACACTCTCAAGACCCTTAAAAGACACTAAAGACTAAAGTTACAAAGTCCATCTCACTACAGCGGCTCTACAATAACTTTATGAAGACGAGAATAGTTTTTGTGCGCAAAAAAACCCTAAATAACGACTTATATAGAGATGACGATTTCAAAACACGGCATCATGAAGCTTCGAAGCGTTATGAATCAGTGAGTCGATTCAGCAGTTCAGAGCGTTATGAATCAGTGAGTCGATTCAGCGGTTCAGAGCGTTATGAATCAGCGAGTCGATTCAGCAGTTCAGAGCGTTATGAATCAGTGAGTCGATTCAGCAGTTCAGAGCGTTATGAATCAGTGAGTCGAATCAGCGGTTCAGAGCGTTATGAATCAGTGAGTCGATTCAGCGGTTTGAATCACCAAATTTCAGCAGTTTGGCGGTTTGACACGCGATCCGAATCATGAATCGACTCACTGATTCATAACGCTTCAAAGCTTCATGAGGCCGTGTTTTGAAATCGTCATCACTATATAAGTCGTTATTTAGGGTTTTTTTTGCGCACAAAAACTATTGTCGCCGATTCATAAAGTTATTGTAGAGCCGCTGTAGTGAGATGGACTTTGTAACTTTAGTCTTTAGTGTCTTTTAAGGGTCTTGAGAGTGTAAAGTTGAGCCAATGGAGGCCTTTCAGAGCATCAGATTTACACTAAAATATCTTCATTTGTGTCTGAAGATGAACGGAGGTCTGACGGGTGTCCAACCACATGAGGCTCAGTCATTAATGACACAATTTACATTTTTGGGTGAACTAACCCTTTAAATGCATGTAAAGGGAGGCGTCCCAAAACATTTGTCAATATAGCGAGTGTCACACACGCCAACCTGACAGATCTGTTGGTTTTGGCGAGTCTGGTTCTAGATAAAAGCTGCTATCTGTGTTCTCGATCTCAATGCACTCTTGAGCCGCAGTGATCGCTCTAATCAAGCTGAGCGGCCCACGTGCAAAGCATTCTGGGAGCAGTTCCCAGCCCTTTGAGGGTTTGCCAAGGCATACAGGAGTTCCCTGCCTCCTGCTGCGAACGCTTTCCCTGACTCGCATTTTCCATGCCATCCCAACAACACCTCAGATGCCGCTCCTCATCTCTGATTCACACACAACCCAAGGCTTTGTTTGAGGAGTGTGTCCCATAAACCCTCACAGGGAACAAAGACGAGCTGTGTTCGCTCACACTGCCTCATGACCTCAGCAGAGAAACAGGCCATTAATGCAGGAAACTCTGATGGAAACCCCAGAGGTGAGTGTGTAGTGTTCACTCTCACACAGATCTGAAGAAAGCTGCTCAAACGCTCATCTAAACACAGCTGATAAAACATTAAAGGGTTAGTTCACCCAAAAATGTAAATTGTGTCATTAATGACTGAGCCTCATGTGGTTGGACACCCGTCAGACCTCCGTTCATCTTCAGACACAAATGAAGATATTTTAGTGTAAATCTGATGCTCTGAAAGGCCTCCATTGGCTCAACTTTACACTCTCAAGACCCTTAAAAGACACTAAAGACTAAAGTTACAAAGTCCATCTCACTACAGCGGCTCTACAATAACTTTATGAAGACGAGAATAGTTTCTGTGCGCAAAAAAACCCTAAATAACGACTTATATAGTGATGACGATTTCAAAACACGGCCTCATGAAGCTTCGAAGCGTTATGAGTCAGTGAGTCGATTCATGATTCGGATCGCGTGTCAAACCGCCAAACTGCTGAAATACGTGACTTTGGCGATTCAAACCGCTGAATCGACTCACTGATTCATAACGCTCTGAACCGCTGAATCGACTCACTGATTCATAATGCTCTGAACCGCTGAATCGACTCACTGATTCATAACACTCTGAACCGCTGAATCGACTCACTGATTCATTACACTCTGAACCGCTGAATCGACTCACTGATTCATAACACTCTGAACCGCTGAATCGACTCACTGATTCATTACACTCTGAACCGCTGAATCGACTCACTGATTCATAACGCTTCGAAGCTTCATGAGGCCGTGTTTTGAAATCGTCATCACTATATAAGTCGTTATTTAGGGTTTTTTTGCGCACAGAAACTATTCTCGTCTTCATAAAGTTATTGTAGAGCCGCTGTAGTGAGATGGACTTTGTAACTTTAGTCTTTAGTGTCTTTTAAGGGTCTTGAGAGTGTAAAGTTGAGCCAATGGAGGCCTTTCAGAGCATCAGATTTACACTAAAATATCTTCATTTGTGTCTGAAGATGAACGGAGGTCTGACGGGTGTCCAACCACATGAGGCTCAGTCATTAATGACACAATTTACATTTTTGGGTGAACTAACCCTTTAAGACACGAAACGATCAGTTTCTGAGAGAAACCGAGCGGTATTTATGCAAATATATCACCTCATATCAGACGAACGCTTCAGCTCTGCAGACTCCCATCACTTCCTGTGAGTGAGGTCAAAATTCTGGCCGGATCATAGATATATATACACGCCATGATCCACGCAGGCACTAATGAGGTATCTATGTATATATATCTATGACCCGGCCGCTATTTTGACCTCACTCACAGGAAGTGATGGGAGTCTGCAGAGCTGAAGCGTTCGTCTGATATGAGGTGATATATTTGCATAAATACCGCTCGGTTTCTCTCAGAAACTGATCGTTTCGTGTCTTAAGACATCAATGTGTCGTCACTGGGTTTAATTTGAAGTTGTCTGTCCATGTTTTTTTTACTCTAATAGAATTCGACCCAATTGACAAGCATTATATGAGTGAGACACAGCAACGGTTGAGTTAAAAATCTCCATTTGTGTTCTACTGAAGAAACGAAGACACCTACATGTTGGATGCCTTAGGGGTAAGCAGAAAAACATCACATTTTCGTTTTTGGGTGAACTATCCCTTTAACACACACTATATCGGCAGAAGTATTGGGAAGCTGAGTTCAGGTGTTCAACCTCTTCATGGCCACAGGTGTATAAATCAAGTCCATTCGGGACATTTCCTCACTACTTAAATATTCCACACTCAACTGTTAGTGGGATTATAACAGTGGAAGCGATTGGGAACAACAGCAACTCAGCCACGAAGTGAAATCACAGAGCGGGGTCAGCGCATGCTGAGGGTCACAGAGCGGGGTCAGCGCATGCTGAGGGTCACAGAGCGGGGTCAGCGCATGCTGAGGGTCACAGAGCGGGGTCAGCGCATGCTGAGGGTCACAGAGAGGGGTCAGCGCATGCTGAGGGTCACAGAGCGGGGTCAGCGCATGCTGAGGGTCACAGAGCGGGGTCAGCGCATGCTGAGGGTCACAGAGCGGGGTCAGCGCATGCTGAGGGTCACAGAGCGGGGTCAGCGCATGCTGAGGGTCACAGAGCGGGGTCAGCGCAGGCTGAGGGTCACAGAGCGGGGTCAGCGCATGCTGAGGGTCACAGAGCGGGGTCAGCGCATGCTGAGGGTCACAGAGCGGGGTCAGCGCATGCTGAGGGTCACAGAGCGGGGTCAGCGCATGCTGAGGGTCTCAGAGCGGGGTCAGCGCATGCTGAGGGTCACAGAGCGGGGTCAGCGCATGCTGAGGGTCACAGAGCGGGGTCAGCGCATGCTGAGGGTCACAGAGCGGGGTCAGCGCATGCTGAGGGTCACAGAGCGGGGTCAGCGCATGCTGAGGGTCACAGAGCGGGGTCAGCGCAGGCTGAGGGTCACAGAGCGGGGTCAGCGCATGCTGAGGGTCACAGAGCGGGGTCAGCGCATGCTGAGGGTCACAGAGCGGGGTCAGCGCATGCTGAGGGTCACAGAGCGGGGTCAGCGCATGCTGAGGGTCACAGAGCGGGGTCAGCGCAGGCTGAGGGTCACAGAGCGGGGTCAGCGCATGCTGAGGGTCACAGAGCGGGGTCAGCTCATGCTGAGGGTCACAGAGCGGGGTCAGCGCATGCTGAGGGTCACAGAGCGGGGTCAGCGCATGCTGAGGGTCACAGAGCGGGGTCAGCGCATGCTGAGGGTCACAGAGCAGGGTCAGCGCATGCTGAGGGTCAAAGAAGTCGCTCCAGACCTCCAAACTTCTGTGGCCTTCAGATGAGCTCAAGAACAGTGTGTAGAGCTTCATGGAATGGGTTTCCATGGCCGAGCTGCTCATCCAAGCCTTACATCACCAAAGTGTGGGATGCAGTGGGGTAAAGCGCGCCACCACTGGACTCTAGAGCAGTGGAGACGTGTTCTCTGAGTGACCAATCATGCTTCTCTGTCTGACAATCCCATGGACGAGTTAGTCACTCACACACACAACTATGTGGTGTGTGTGTGTGACCCTATCAGATGCAGTGTTTCCACTGCTTACTCTAGTTCAGACACACACACACACACACAGCTGTCGCTTCTTTAAAACACTCGCTTTAATTCCACACCTCTGTAAATAAATGAACGATGGCAAGTGCAGACTAAACAAAAACAGACTTTATTAAAAGACTCATTTACACAAACACACTCACAGCACAAGAGCTCATCAACATGAGAGCCTCAGTACATACAGAACACAATAAACATCAGAAAATATAATAATATTAAATAAAATATAAATAATCAAATTTAATATTTAAGTAAAACAAAATAATAAAACAATAAAACTAAATATAAAATATCAAAATAAAATATTCAAAGTAAAATAAAATAATAAAATAAAACAAAAAATTAAACAATAAAACAAAATAATAAAATAATGTAATTAAATATTCAAAGTAAAACAAACTAATAAAATATAAAATAATAAAATAAAATAAAATAAAACAAAATAATAAAATAATAAAAAATAAAACAAAATAAAAGATAAAATAATAAAATAAAATATTTAAGCAAAACAAAATAATAAAATAAAACAAAATAAAATATAAAATAATAATAAAAGAAAACATTAAATATAAAAATAAAATAAAACTAAATAATAAAATAATAAAACTAAATAAAAAAATAAATAATACTAAATAAAAAAATAAATAATACAATTAAATATTTAAGTAAAACTAAATAATAAAATAAAACTAAATAAAATATAAAATAATAAAATTAAATATTTAAGTAAAACAAAATAATAAAATAAAATATAAAATAAAATATTTAAGCAAAAAAGAAAAAAAAATGCTTTCAGGGCCTCAATAAACATCCAAAAGAATATAAACGGCTACAAGATGATTATACAACGCTAAAAAAACAAGAAGTGAATATACAATATGCTGCTTGTTTTCCCTTAAATCATGTTGAATCTGTTAAAGTGTGTGTGCATGACCACCTTAAAGTGTGTGTGCTATTGGAGGCTCCAGGTTTAGTTGTGGCGTCTCCTACAACAGGTTCACACACAGCAAAGGTCAAAAACACCTTCTCATAACCTCCACTGCACACCAGCCATTTCTCTCAGTGTCTGAAACGACCAATCAAAGAGCCAGTCTCTCTAGACCCCGCCTCTCTGAGAGCTGCTCTGCTGTGATTGGCCAGAAAGCAAGCGCTCATTATCATATCTGAATCTGAGCTCTTGACCCTCAGTGATAGGAGCAGGATGGCCTAATGCAGAAACACCACACCTCTGAGGCTCTTCAGGACTGGACGGCTGCAGGAAATTATGGTAATTTGAGCCCTGGAAAAACCAACAGCCACGCCACAGGACTGACACACACACACACACACACACACACACACACACCGCAGTTAAAAACAGACACACTGCCCTAGTGAAGCCCGGGACACTACGCAACCATTACCCAGAAGCCTTCACTTCACCATGAAGCGGCTGATTTTACTCATATTGAGCTTTTTACTGTGGTCGCTCTCTCATCCTCTACAATTTATGAAACGGACACAAATCTTATTCTTATTCATTACATGTCATTCAGACAATGAGCCCAGGCCAACGCTTCAGATGCTCGAAAAATACAAATCAAATCAAATACAATTAAAATAACTAAATTAAATAAAAGTCTTTAATTTAATGTAATTTAATGAGTGTATTCTGTGTGTGTCAATCATAGGGCCATTGGTTTACTGTATTTCATAATCTAAAATAACTTAAGATTTTTTATTGCGCATTGGCGACTCTAACAGATCCTGTAATAATTCACTTTTAAAAAGTATTTGTATTATATAATATTTTATTAATTATGTTGTGTTATGTTTATTATATTATATGTTATATTTATTATATTATATTATTTATATTTTATTAATAATATTATATTTATTATATTAATTAATTATATTATATTTTATTAATTGTACTATATTTATTTTATTATATTAATTATATTATATTTTATTAATTATATTATATTTATTATATTGTTTGTATATTATAGTATATTTTATTCATTATATTATATTTAATATATTATTTGTATTATATTATATTATATTAATTATGTCATTTTATGTTGGTATATTATACTATATTTTATAAATTACATTATATTTATTATATTATATTTATTATATTACATTAATTATGCTATATTTATTATATTATATTAATTATATTTTATTAATTATTTTATATTTTCTATATTATATTTATTATATAATATTTTATTAATTGTACTATATTTATTATATTATATTAATTATATTATATTTTATTAATTATATTATATTAATTATATTATTTGTATTATATTATATTTATTATATTTTATTAATTTTATTATATTATTATAGTATATTAATTATATTATATTTTATTAATTGTACTATATTTATTATATTAATTATATTATATTTTATTCATTATATTATATTTATTATATTATTTGTATTACATTATATTGATTATATTATATTATATTATACTAATTATATTATATTTTATTCATTATATTATTTGTACTATATTATATTAATTATATTATAAGAACATGATGTGTAATGATATATTCTAGGGGTGCTCTGATTGATCGGCGAGCGATAATCGCTTTGGGATGATTGATCGGCGAGCGATAATCGCTTTGGGATGATTGATCGGCGAGCGATAATCGCTTTGGGATGATTGATCGGCGAGCGATCATCGCTTTGGGATGATTGATCGGCGAGCGATCATCGCTTTGGGATGATTGATCGGCGAGCGATAATCCATTTGGGATGATTGATCGGCGAGCGATAATCGCTTTGGGATGATTGATCGGCGAGCGATAATCGCTTTGGGATGATTGATCGGCGAGCGATAATCGCTTTGGGATGATTGATCGGCGAGCGATAATCCATTTGGGATGATTGATCGGCGAGCGATAATCGCTTTGGGATGATTGATCGGCGAGCGATCATCGCTTTGGGATGATTGATCGGCGAGCGATAATCGCTTTGGGATGATTGATCGGCGAGCGATAATCGCTTTGGGATGATTGATCGGCGACCGATAATCGCTTTGGGATGATTGATCGGCGAGCGATAATCGCTTTGGGATGATTGATCGCGAGCGATAATCCATTTGGGATGATTGATCGGCGAGCGATAATCGCTTTGGGATGATTGATCGGCGAGCGATAATCGCTTTGGGATGATTGATCGGCGAGCGATAATCCATTTGGGATGATTGATCGGCGAGCGATAATCGCTTTGGGATGATTGATCGGCGAGCGATAATCGCTTTGGGATGATTGATCGGCGAGCGATAATCGCTTTGGGATGATTGATCGGCGAGCGATAATCGCTTTGGGATGATTGATCGGCGAGCGATAATCGCTTTGGGATGATTGATCGGCGAGCGATAATCGCTTTGGGATGATTGATCGGCGAGCGATAATCGCTTTGGGATGATTGATCGGCGAGCGATAGTCGCTTTGGGATGATTGATCGGCGAGCGATAGTCGCTTTGGGATGATTGATCGGCGAGCGATAGTCGCTTTGGGATGATTGATCGGCGAGCGATAGTCGCTTTGGGATGATTGATCGGCGAGCGATAATCGCTTTGGGATGATTGATCGGCGGGCGATAATCGCTTTGGGATGATTGATCGGCGAGCGATAATCGCTTTGGGATGATTGATCGGCGAGCGATAGTCGCTTTGGGATGATTGATCGGCGGGCGATAATCGCTTTGGGATGATTGATCGGCGAGCGATAATCGCTTTGGGATGATTGATCGGCGAGCGAAAATCGCTTTGGGATGATTGATCGGCGAGCGATAATCACTTTGGGATGATTGATCGGCGAGCGATAATCGCTTTGCATACATAATCGCATACAACATTGGTAACGTTATACACGTTTCAAACTTCAATAGCATTTGAATAGTCATAAAACTGACTGTAAAGTGATCATTTAGGTGTCAGGTATGATGCACATATTTTGATATTTAATAAAATAAACTGTCAAATCATATGGAATTATGGATATGCATTATTTCACTAGGATAGGCCTACTGTTTGGGCTCTTACACAAAATAGTATGCTAGCTAGATTTAAATGCAACACTGATGAGAATATTGCTTGAGAATATAATATTAGAGATTATATTTACGAAAAATTATTATTTATGGGTTATGCGTTGCTATTGATGACGGACATTATAAGGAAGGAAATCCCACAGAATAGAATCTAGCTTTAAAAAAGTGCTTAGAGCTGCTTTAGTTATTTGCTGTTTGTTGATTTCCAAATATAAAACTTGTTGAAATGTTTTAAGTGTGTGCATCTGTTAATTTGAACAAAACCGTGATAATATTGATAACCGTGATAATTTGGGTCACTATAATCGTGATGATAAATTTCCATACCGTTTCATCCCTACTCGCGAGTGAACATTTTGTGCAGCTGTAACCGTATCCGTGTTCGCTCTTAAAGTGACAGCTGTCGAATAAACTGCACTGTCTCTGAGTTTCTCTTTGTCTTGTGTTGTTTGATGAACCTTTATGACACTCACTGCTCTTGAATGACTAACTTTTGCAACCTTAAGTGTAAGGATTAATCTAATTTAATGTATTCAGGGAAGACCAATATTAATTTACACTTTAGTATTTCTTACCTCAATACTAATGTTAGACCTACCTGAATTTTTTTTTTTTTAAACAAAAATGCACTGCATGATCAAATATTTAGATGAGATAATTATATACATTTATTATATACATTTATTTGGGAAAGATGGCCTACAGTAGCCTTAAGTTCTCTCATTTTCTAAAATAAACACTTGGTGGTTCTTCAAGATCTTGACTCAGTTAATTTAGAGTTAGTTTAATTTCTACAAATGGTGCAAACTCTGCAAGATTATAGATAAAAGATTCCCATTCCCCTGCCATTCTGTGATCTGCAATCGGCAGATCATGATCTTGGTGATGGGTAATCGCTGATCGGCCCCAAAAATGCTGATCGGAGCATCTCTAATATATTCCTAATATATTGCTAAAGATCTGTTCTTGCATCACTGGTTTTTGCTGTAGTTTTTGTAAACATTTCTACACATTGTTTTTAAACCTGGATTAAGATTTATCAGCCAATATCTCGATTATCGGCATCAGACTATTTGTATATATCAGTGCAACTCTAGTTTGGATTATGATAGTCTTGTAATGAATGTTGATGAGTAGCTGTAGCATCTGTCGCTCTGAGAGAGTGTGTGTGTGTGTGTGTGTGTGTGTGTGTGTGTGTGTGTGTGTGTGTGTGAGTTTAAAGCACAGCCGCTCTCGCTTCATCAGGGACTGAAGAGCTCTGATCAATCTGAACACAAAGCCTGACCAGCCAGTTTCACAAACACATGTGCGTACGGCCCTCATCACAACCACATGAGACGCTGCTACAAACGGTGTGTGTGTGAGAGTGTGAGAGTGTGTGGGAATGGGAAACTGCAGCCCACAGAACGGAGGACGCCGGCCGACTGAGACATGAGAGAGAACACAAGAGGATTGGACAGAGGCGGCCCGAAACTAGAGCCGCCACAGCTGGACCAGCACTGACCTCACTGTAGCGGCATCTGTGTGTGTGTGTGTGTGTGTGTGTGTGTGTGTGTGTGTGTGTGTGGACTGGTAATCCCTACGTTATGGGGACAAAATGTCCCAACAAAGATGGCAATATCCGAAATCCTCATCCTTGTGGGGAAATGTTTAGGTCCCCATGAGGAAAACATCTTATAAATCAGACTAAGTGATGTTTTTTGAAAATGTAAAAATGCAGAATGTCTCCTGTGATGGGTAGGTTTAGGGGCAGGGGCAGTGTGTGTGTGTGTGTGTGTGTGTGTGTGTGATGGGTAGGTTTAGGGGCAGTGTGTGTGTGTGTGTGTGTGTGTGTGTGTGTGTGTGTGATGGGTAGGTTTAGGGGCAGTGTGTGTGTGTGTGTGTGTGTGTGTGTGTGTGTGTGTGTGATGGGTAGGTTTAGGGGCAGGGGCAGTGTGTGTGTGTGTGTGTGTGTGTGTGTGTGATGGGTAGGTTTAGGGGCAGTGTGTGTGTGTGTGTGTGTGTGTGTGTGTGTGTGTGTGTGTGTGTGTGTGTGTGTGTGTGATGGGTAGGTTTAGGGGCAGGGGCAGTGTGTGTGTGTGTGTGTGTGTGTGTGTGTGTGTGTGTGTGTGTGTGTGTGTGTGTGTGTGTGTGTGTGTGTGTGTGTGTGTGTGTGTGTGTGATGGGTAGGTTTAGGGGCAGGGGCAGTGTGTGTGTGTGTGTGTGTGTGTGTGATGGGTAGGTTTAGGGGCAGGGGCAGTGTAGGGGGATAAAATAGATTGGATGGAATGGGATTAGGGATGCGCGGTATACCGGTACTGCAAAAATACCGGTATATATTTTATTACAAACGGTACGATATCATGATTTTGCTCATTTCGGTATATACTGCTGTTCCGAAGTTCACCGCTAGGTGGCAGCGCGCTACCCAAACTGACGTGAAACCGGCAAATGTGGCAACAGAACAAGATGAATACAGCAGTTGAATCTCACTCAACATGCACAAAACTCTTTAATAAAGAGGAGTAGACGTGAAATTTGGAATTACTTTGCTTATAAAACTGCTGAAGAACCATCAAACCTTGCCAAGCATCGTCACTTAATTCCTGACTTGTAAGACATTAAGAGATCGACAGGTGAGTGCATAATTCAAACGATCTAATTTAGACATTTTTCTTTTAACACTGATTAACGCACATACATAAGATCGTATCGTTTAAATATAAAGAAATCTCCAGCGTTCGTTTCAACCAGTGACGTTTAGACCTCATAATATTTGCACGCACACTATTGCACTATTTACATCCGCGAAAGACATAACCAACTGTGTTTATGGAACTACTCACTGAAGATTTACATTTTTGACATAATTTTGTGTGTATTTGACTGAGGAAAAACAACTTAATTTGGAATGCGCGAGCTCTTTAGGCTTGTGTGTGTGTGTGTGTGTGTGTGTGTGTGTGTGTTGTTGGCATGAGCGCAAAGAAAACTCTCTCTCAAAGAGCTCTCATCCCATATGTATTACGAAATGCTATAAAATCGCTTGCATGTTCAAATTGGCGAGGTTTAAAAAGACGTGGGCAGTGATTTTCGTCAGCTGTCCCGCAACAGAAGCGAAAGTGTTGAATGTGAGCGCGCAGATGCTTTTATAGTGCATGTGCGATGTCTTTTCAAGCCAGAAGCAATGGAGACGCGCAGTAATGCTGAAATTACTTACAAAAAAGTTTCCAAATGACTGATTGATGTGACAATCTTTGTTGATTAATTTAATAATAAACATTTGTGGTAATTTCCCGCTTCATAAACCCAAAACTTGCGAGAGTGAGCAAAATTATGCACAATACCCGCATCAAAATTCAGACCCTGTGTGGTATCGATTTAATATCGGTACTTCGGTATTAGATTGTGGTACCGTACTGAAGCCAAAATTGTGGTATCGAGCCATCCCTAAATGGGATGGATGGGAAGGGATGGGATGGGATTGGATTGGAGTCGAATGGAATTGAATGGGATGGTAAATGGTAAATGGACTGCATTTATATAGCGCTTTTAACAAACCTACGGCCATCCAAAGCGCTTTACATCTAGCCTCACATTCACCCATTCAAACACAGATGGCGGTGTCAGCCATGCAAGGCTCCATCAGCTCGTCGGGAGCAGCTGGGGTTCGGTGTCTTGCTCATGGACACCTCCACACTTGGTCAGGTGGAACCGGGGATCGAACCACCAACCTTCCGGTTTGTAGACAACCTACATGAACCACTGAGCCACTGCCGCAAAATGGGATGGAATGGATGGATGGATGGCAATCATAAAGACAGCTGACCAATGGCAGAGCAGAGAGTGAAACGCACCTGATCTAGTTGAATACAGCAGTCAGTTAGAGACACACAACAAAAATCAACACTCCAGCGGCCCGGAGACCCGGAGACCCGCAGACTCAGAGACCCAGAGACCCGGAGACCCAGAGACCCGTAGACCCGGAGACCCAGAGACCCGGAGACCCGGAGACCCAGAGACCCGGAGACCCAGAGACCCGTAGACCCGGAGACCCAGAGACCCGGAGACCCGGAGACCCAGAGACCCGGAGACCCGGAGACCCAGAGACCCGCAGACCCAGAGACCCGGAGACCCAGAGACCCAGAGACCCGGAGACCCGGAGACCCGCAGACTCAGAGACCCGGAGACCCAGAGACCCAGAGACCCGGAGACCCAGAGACCCGCAGACCCGGAGACCCAGAGACCCGGAGACCCAGAGACCCGGAGACCCGGAGACCCGGAGACTCAGAGACCCGCAGACCCGGAGACCCGGAGACCCGGAGACTCAGAGACCCGCAGACCCAGAGACCCAGAGACCCGGAGACCCAGAGACCCGGAGACCCGCAGACCCAGAGACCCAGAGACCCGGAGACCCGGAGACCCGGAGACCCAGAGACCCGGAGACTCAGAGACCAGGAGACCCGGAGACCCGGAGACCCAGAGACCCGGAGACCCAGAGACCCGCAGACCCAGAGACCCAGAGACCCGGAGACCCGGAGACCCAGAGACCCGCAGACCCAGAGACCCAGAGACCCAGAGACCCGCAGACCCAGAGACCCAGAGACCCGGAGACCCGGAGACCCAGAGACCCGGAGACCCGGAGACTCAGAGACCCGCAGACCCAGAGACCCAGAGACCCGGAGACCCGGAGACCCAGAGACCCGGAGACTCAGAGACCCGGAGACCCGGAGACCCGGAGACCCAGAGACCCGGAGACCCGGAGACTCAGAGACCCGGAGACCCGGAGACTCAGAGACCCGCAGACCCAGAGACCCAGAGACCCAGAGACCCAGAGACCCAGAGACCCGGAGACCCGGAGACCCGGAGACTCAGAGACTCAGAGACCCAGAGACCCGGAGACCCGGAGACCCGGAGACCCGGAGACCCGGAGACTAGTGATGCGCGGGTCGTCTCATAACCCGCGGGCCCCGCGGGTAACCTGCGGGTCGGGTTGGGGCGGGTTAAGAAATCTTCACTTATTTGCGGGGCGGGTTGGGGCGGGTCATTAAAAACAAAATAAAAAAATCTATGTATGTTGCCTGCAATTCCCTATAGCCTATATAAAATATTTGGGAGTATCTATTTTCATATTTTATTAGGTTTTTTTGATAAGGTTACAATATGAAAGCCGTAGCAACGTAACTTGCATGATGTCCCCAAGCCTTTGGCATCACGCGGCACGTCATGACAGCTGCGCGCCGAGCAGCTCCCACCACCGGCAGCCACGACAAAAAAAACGGAGAGATAAAAGTGAAGATGGAAGACGAGGTGCTGGAGTCTAGCCGAAATAGATTAAACCCTGGTACAGTGGACGCAGGGCTCCAGAGTGCGACTAAATGGTCGCATTTTGCGACTAAAATTTGAGAGTGTGCGACTGAATTTTACATCCAGTCGCACATGTGCGACCAGTAAATTTGCCTGCTGTCGGTACTGGAGAAATTAAGAAAATACACTTACTAATTATAATTGATAGACGTTATGTCTGGCAAATTCTATCTTTGCCAGCCGTTTCTATATGAGATTATATTAAACCATTTGTCCGTGATGCCTTTTTGCCATTCGCAATCCAGAAGAGAGAAAGCGAGCGAGCTCTCACGTGGAGCTACAGCGAACACAACACGTCAGTCCGCTTTAATGAGTGACGATGGCCAAGAACTAAACAAAAGTTTAGTCTGCTTAAACTTAAGGCATGTGCTGTGATATTAATCTAATTTTATTTTCGATTTTGGCTTCCAAGAATTATAAAAAGATGGTATGAGGGTAAAACTATTCCTAGCCGTGTTCAGTCGAGCTCATCCTTCCCTTCACAGCTGTCATTTCTCCTTAAACCTAAACTAAACGTCAGATTCAGTGATTGTTGTAAACTGAAGTCTCTACTGTTGCTAAACTGCGGGATGTGTTTGATAATAAAGAGCTATTAAATGCACAATAATCCGCGCAAGAGACGCTGTTTCCAACTTCAAGGCGGCGTGTGTGTGTGCTGCGAAATGGACCGATTTGCACTTAATATTTTAGGCTCTGTGTGTCTAAACCATCAAATAAACAACAAATAGCCGGTGTCAAAATGACCGGATTGGAGAGTAGTTATTTTAACAGTTTATATCTTAAATGGGCGTAAATAGTTTGGAGAAATAGGAGAATATGATATTATTAGTTCTACATTCAATCGGCCTTAAAGGGGCAGCGTCTAATAAACTTGCTGACGATTGAGCCATTCATTCGAATCGAACAAAAGGCAAATATTCACATCTCTTGAATTAATAACTTTAGCTTTTATAAGCATTAATCTATCAATTTATACAGTGAAAACTATGCAGTGTTATTTTACATTTCATTACTTTATTAGATTTCTTTGTAGGTTTGTTCTTTACTGTAATATTAATGTTAGCAGACCTTCCGAATGCCTGCACACTGGTCCATTTACAAATAGATGTTTTATATTTTTGTTCAAACTTTGCGGTTTCTTTTGCTATAGATATTTTACTTTTCAGATTATAAAGCCATGTTAATTATGTTCTTAATTATGTTTTTTTTTTTTATATATATATAATAAAAATAAAATAAAGTATAATAAAAAGAACCGTTAAGAATACTGTTAAAAGTACCGGATCGATAAGCAGTATCGGTAAGAGTAGTAATACCATTAAAACCTTAACGATACCGATACCTATTAGTAATAAAGTGGATATTAGTAGATTTGGTTAGCATGTTGATTTACGGTGTGCGCCCCTAAAATTTCTGGTTGTGCCCCTAAAATTTTCAGTTGGGGGCCACTGTGCTCCTAGTGAAAAAAGTTAGTCTGGAGCCCTGGGACGCCATTCTTTTTTTGCACAGCGAATGTAAACACGCTATGAACATTTCTGTGTGCTAAATAAAACAAAAGTTTAGTGGTTATGTAGCGTAGGCTATAAACTGCCTATACAAATCTGAAATAAATGGTTAAGCCTTCAAGATCCAAACGCTACTTTGGTGAAAATTAAAGGTTGAAAATCTTTATCATTATCTTGTTATTAATATGACCTGATTTATGATTAATGGTCGCGGATGCGGGGCGGGGCGGGCGGGTTTTAAAATTGATACACTGGTGCGGTGCGGGCTGGGGCGGGCCAAATAATTTCATAAAAGCAGGACCCGCGGGTTGGAAAAAAAGCCGACCCGCGCATCACTACCGGAGACCCAGAGACCCGCAGACCCGGAGACCCAGAGACCCGCAGACCCGGAGACCCAGAGACCCAGAGACCCAGAGACCCAGAGACCCAGAGACCCAGAGACCCGCAGACCCGGAGACCCGGAGACCCGCAGACCCGGAGACCCGGAGACCCATAGACCCGGAGACCCGGAGACCCAGAGACCCAGAGACCCGCAGACCCGCAGACCCGGAGACCCGGAGACCCGGAGACCCGGAGACCCGGAGACCCGGAGACCCGGAGACCCGGAGACCCGGAGACCCGGAGACCCGGAGACCCGGAGACCCAGAGACCCAGAGACCCAGAGACCCAGAGACCCAGAGACCCAGAGACCCAGAGACCCAGAGACCCAGAGACCCAGAGACCCAGAGACCCAGAGACCCAGAGACCCAGAGACCCAGAGACCCAGAGACCCAGAGACCCAGAGACCCAGAGACCCAGAGACCCAGAGACCCAGAGACCCAGAGACCCAGAGACCCAGAGACCCAGAGACCCAGAGACCCAGAGACCCAGAGACCCAGAGACCCAGAGACCCAGAGACCCAGAGACCCAGAGACCCAGAGACCCAGAGACCCAGAGACCCAGAGACCCAGAGACCCAGAGACCCAGAGACCCAGAGACCCAGAGACCCAGAGACCCGCAGACCCGCAGACCCGCAGACCCGGAGACCCGGAGACCCGGAGACCCGGAGACCCGGAGACCCGGAGACCCGGAGACCCGCAGACCCGGAGACCCGGAGACCCGGAGACCCATAGACCCAGAGACCCGCAGACCCATAGACCCGGAGACCCGGAGACCCGCAGACCCGGAGACCTCTCGTAATGTCATGGCTGTCAGTGTGAATGCCTCTGAGACGCAGGTATTTATGAGGGATTTAAATAACCAGCCCTGGTGTCCGTTTGCAGAGCCTCAGCTCAGGGGCGGCTCAGGACCCCATTACCCCAAAACCTTCTGCCACACAATCCATCATTTCCTTTTGCTTAACCCACTATTCCTACACTGCAACAAGTACAGGGAAAGTGAAACGTGTAGAGATATTATTAGGCATATTTATGAAAATATTTATCCAAGTATCTTCTACATACTTTACATGAACATTCTCAACATGTTTTATGGCATATAATAAAATAATAAAACCGGAGAGAACATGCTAGCAGATTTGCATTCTTTAACATCACATAATGATAATAATCACTAATTCAATATTTCTCAAGAATTTACAGTTACAGCATGTCAAGAAACCAGTCCTATAATGACAACAACCAAAATTAAGAGCATATATATTCTATGGATGGATGGATTGGAGAGGATGGATGGATGGATGGATGGATGGATTGGAGGATGGATGGATGGATTGATGGATTGGAGGATGGATGGATGGATTGATGGATTGGAGGATGGGAGGGATGGATGGATGGATGGATGGATTGAGCGAGGGAGGGATGGATGGACGGATTGATGGACGGATGGATGGATGGATGGATGGATTGAGGGAGGGAGGGATGGATGGACGGATTGATGGACGGATGGATGGATGGATTGGAGGATGGGAGGGATGGATGGATGGATGGATGGATTGAGGGAGGGATGGATGGATGGATGGATTGATTGGAGGATGGGAGGGATGGATGGATGGATGGATGGATGGATGGATGGATGGATGGATGGATGGATGGATTGGAGGATGGGAGGGATGGATGGAGGGATGGATGGACGGATTGATGGATGGATGGATGGATTGGAGGATGGGAGGGATGGATGGAGGGATGGATGGACGGATTGATGGATGGATGGATGGATGGATGGATTGGAGGATGGGAGGGATGGATGGATGGATGGATGGATTGAGGGAGGGATGGATGGATGGATGGACGGATTGTTAGACGGATGGATGGATGGATGGATGGATGGATGGATGGATGGAAGAAACCAGTCATTTTATGAACATTTGGTGTATCCTATATCAGGCGATTCATGGCAAAAATAAGCTGCAATGGATCAGAGTGAATGGAACTCAATGAGATTTGATGGCAAACAAACTTTTTTGAGAAAGTGTAAAACCGCAAGGATGAGGAATGTGAAATGTGCCTTCTCCATCCAGAGAGTCTCTAACACACTGTGATGATGAAAGAGTGTGATCTGAGCTCCCAGAGAATAACTCTCATATCTGGCATCAGTACTGAGAGCTGTGCTCTCCTCCACTCAGAAACACACTCTCATTGTGCATTTGGTAAAAACATTAGAGGAAAGCATTCCTCATCTGAAAGACTAGACTGCTCTGAGAAAACCCTAAAGAATGTGTTTCCTGTCTCTTCAGAGTGTTTTCCTCAGTGCGGTTTGATTAGGCACTATTTCTAATAATTACAGATGCACTGAATTGAAAATTGTGGCAGATACCGATAACGATATATTGGCCGATACGATAACCAATATCTTGGCCGATACGATAACCAATATATTGGCCGATACCAATAACGATATATTGGCCGATACCAATAACGATATATTGGCCGATACCGATAGCGATATATTGGCCGATACTATAACCGATATATTGGCCAATACCGATAACTAATATATTGGCCAATACGATAACCGGTATATTGACCGATACGAGTGCTGATATATTGGCCGATACAATAACCGATAATTTGGCCGATGCAATAACCGATATATTGGCCGATACAATAACCGATATATTGGCTAATACGATAACCAATATATTGGCCAATACGATAACCGGTATATTGACCGATACGATAGCCGATATATTGGCCGATACAATAACCGATATATTGACCGATATATTGGCCGATATATTGGCTAATACGATAACCAATATATTGGCCAATACGATAACCGATATATTGGCAGATACGATAACCAATATATTGGCCGATACAATAACCGATATATTGGCCGATACGATAACCGATATATTGGCCGATACAATAACCGATATATTGGCCAATACGATAACCGATATATTGGCCGATACGATAACCAATATATTGGCCAATACGATAACCAATATATTGGCCAATACGATAACCAATATATTGGCCAATACGATAACCAATATATTGGCCAATACGATAACCAATATATTGGCCAATACGATAACCAATATATTGGCCAATACGATAACCAATATATTGGCCAATACGATAACCAATATATTGGCCAATACGATAACCGATATATTGGCCAATACGATAACCGATATATTGGCCAATACGATAACCGATATATTGGCCAATACGATAACCGATATATTGGCCAATACGATAACCGATATATTGGCCGATACGATAACCGATATATTGGCCGATACGATAACCGATATATTGGCCAATACGACAACCGATGTATTGGCCAATACGACAACCGATGTATTGGCCAATACGACAACCGATGTATTGGCCAATACGACAACCGATGTATTGGCCAATACGACAACCGATGTATTGGCCAATACGACAACCGATGTATTGGCCAATACGACAACCGATGTATTGGCCAATACGACAACCGATGTATTGGCCAATACCGATAACCGATAGCGAGCTACTGTCTGTATGAGTGTTAGTGTGTCACGATCAGGCATTAGTTCAACATAATACACATCAGATGGTCTGAAATCACTTCACTTGCAAACCTTTAAACGCATTTAATTGACAAACTTCCCGAGGACGCAAGTGAAAGTGATCTCGCGCGCTGTCTGTGTGTAACTTGCCTGTAAAATAAACTGTGTAAAATAATCCGTCAAATCCTGAATAAACGAGCTAGATTTCAGGCATTTATGTAACATCTAATTTGTGTATTAATGACTAATGTTAAATAAAGTTGACTAATTACAGCAAAGCAGGCAAGTGTACTTTACCTGTGCACGCCGTTGTCTCGCCTCAGATGCGCTGTAATGGCGATCCTGCGCGCAATTCTCAAAAACGCCCACAAGATGGCGCTGTTTATAGGTAAATCCGATATTACAAAACCGATATCCGAT